>NC_054707.1:9794970-9962470 GCF_016097555.1 Gigantopelta aegis
TTATTAGCTGAACAAGTTTTTTCACTAGAAAGCCTTTTCTATTTTCGATATCCACACGACAAAAACGATGTTTTCACCCTGTTCTATTGTTATAACATGGTCTTTATTTAGAGATAACTTTACAAAACCTAAGTTCTATTTACTTTTTTAAAAAAGCAAGCAAATATATAATGAATTGTATCAAAATAACATTTTATTACAATATATGTATGTATATATATATATATATATATATATATATATGAAACCTGAGAAGTGTAAATGCAAAATCTTTACACCTTCTTTTAAAGGACCATGTAAGTTTAACGCACCAGTTTACATATATATGTGTAATCTATTTTAGACAGAGGCGGGACGGGACGTAGCCCAGTGGTAAAACGATCACGACTGGTATATCAAAGGCCGTGGTATGTGCTATCCTGTCTGTGGGATGGTGCATATAAAAGTTTCCTTGCTGCTAATGGAAAATTTAGCGTATTTCCTCTGGAGACTACGTGTCAGAATTATCAAATGTTTGACATCCAATAGCCGATGATTAATAAATCAATGTGGTCTAGTTGTGTCGTTAAACAAAACAAACTTTAAAGGTTTAAACTATTTCAGACACTCACAACAGCAGGAGCCGACGGACCGCGTGAACAAATATCTGGCCCAGGCGATCGCGGCCCACAGCGTGGAGAGAGAGAAAACCAACCACGTCAACTTCATCACCATGCGCTTCAGGAGCTCCGAGACAGAAAGGAAGGTAACTAAGAAACGCGTCTATCGGGACACCATGAGTTGTCTCCCATGGACAATGTCTCTTTCGCGTGAGACAGTGAGGAGAAAAAGTCTATAAAGATTTGACATCGTTACACGTTCATACATATGCTTCCAGGCAACGCAACAAACAGTTTAGTATAGTCCTGTTTAGACAATAGTTCCTCATAAAAAATACTACAAAATTCTGATATGCTTTTTGAAATCTTTCTTTGATGATTACACGTAGATTGACCTCTGTAGTATTTAAATAATGCATTACAAGCTATCACATTTAAATAACAAGGAAGAGAAGTGTGATAAGAAAGACGGATGTGATCATGAATGAATAAGAATAAAATTTGTAGGCATTTTAACATGTTTTCAGTTACTAAAACTACATTAAGCTTGCATTTTCCTGTGTAGAATATTAACATTTGTATATTCAACGTGTAGTAGCCAAATTTGGATTTCTGCGTGAAATAGCTTCCTTCCAACTGTCAAATAAAACTTTAATTAACTGGGTGAAAGGGGATTCCGTATATATTTATTAATATAATGCATGATATTTCAAACTTTTAGATAATTTTTATTACCTAGATGGTTAGATTAATCCACTGTCTATTTTAATGAAAACAAACTCAGTAAGGTCTTCTGGATAATTTAACGAGTTAAATTGCTCACTTCTACCTATGAAACATCGTAATGGAAAAATAAAACAACAAGAATATTGGCTGTCATAAATGCTAAGCATTCCACATGCCTTAAATGGTTATTACAAGTTTATCACATCGTCCAAAGGTTCCTTTACTGAAATACACTTGTATTTTTGTTTCATTTATTTTACAGTACCAAAATATGACTGACTTCGCCTTCAGCGGTAGCATGATCTGTGCATTAATTATGCTAATATGCGTGGCTGGACTACAGGCTGTTATATTGCCCAGGTTTGTATTGGTCAATCCTTATCACGTGCACCTTAGATTCTATCTTGTACAGACATACACTGTGAATGTAGTAATGGCTTCGTAATTTTTGCGCTTGAATGATCAATTGGTTTTCAGGACGCCGACACATTTGAACCTTTCTCAGGCGTTTAGTGGTGATTGCTGTCAGGGCCGCCTTTTATCAAATATAATATTTCTACTAATATAATATTAACACAGTTGACACAGAATTTGCAAATCTATTAAAGTATATCTTTATAAGTTGTGATTTAGACGTCTACATATGATGTATGGCTTATAAACGTTAAATGACTGTCCTAGTGGTTCTGAACATTTATTGCAAATCAGATTAATATTGTATTCACAAGAACGTCCCGAAGTGTAAGATATAAATAATATGGATATTATCAGCAAAGAGTGGTATACGTTTTGCTATTGTTTATACATGATACTATTTAAACGTTATTATAAGCTAAATTAATTCATCATTTTTCTCCCCATTCCTGTACACGGTACTATATTGTTAAGTATATTTAATTTCAGAACGCTGTTACTACTGATGTTGTTTCTTGCCGCTTTCACCTGGATATCAATTGTATTGATGTTATTACTTAGTGTTCAGATCAAGGTATTATCCATATTAATATTTTATTTATAAACACTTTCACCTGGATATCAATTGTATTGATGTTAATACTTAGTGTTCAGATCAAGGTATTATCCATATTAATATATTACGTGTAAACACTTTCACCTGGATATCAATTGTATTGATGTTACTACTCACTGTTCAGATACAGATATCATCAATATCAATATATTACTAATAAACACTTTCAACTGTTGATGTTAAACTCTGTGCTCAGACCTAGCATCATTGTCGATATGTTACTGATAAACACTCTAATATGGTAATATGTAGTTCGTCACATTTATCATTCACTTACTGTTAGAATAATGGAAGACATGCTATGCTTTCTGGTGATGAAATAATATTGTAAATATTTTTAAAAATAAATATTTAAACATTCCTTCAAGACCGAGTATTTATTTCCAGAATTATTGTTGAATATATTTATTTAAATATTGAAATTACTCAAAAAATCACAAATCGTGTTTTAGCTATTCAATACTTTTATGAGATACTTCTCGATACTACAGTTTATCCAGTAACAAATGATGTCCATTGATTCTTTATGATGACAAGACACATATGTATACAGGAACTATTTGTTTTCAGTGTACTCAGTTTGACATCCGCAAGTCGTCCTGTCTGAGACTGTTTGTGATGATCACTACGCTCTTCCTCATCTACGCCACAGCGCAGGTCAATGTGGTAAGATATAACGATCTTCTCCACCAGCCTCGATGGTGTAGGGTAAAAGCCATCGAACATAACGCTAGCAGGTACTGAGTTCGCAGTCTGGTACCGGCTCCCACCAAGAGCGAGTTTTAACGATTCAGTGGGTAGGTGTAAGACCACTACACCCTCTTCTCTCACACTAACCAACTAACAACTAACCCTCTGTCGTGGACCGGCAGTACAGATAGCTGAGGTGTGTGCCCAGGACAGCGTGCTTGAACCATAATTAGATATAAGCACGAAAATAATTTGAAATGAAATGATGTTCGCCATCATGGCTCATACATGTTAATGACAAACCAATTATAATTGATAGATGCTTAATCTTGATGTGTCTCGTGTCCAGGGCCCCGTTCCACGAAGCGATCTTAGTCCTAAGATCACCGTAACTGCACAGACAACATAATGCACTTAAGGTGATCTTAGCGCTAAGATCGCTTTGTGGAACGAGGCCCAGGCCGACTGTAAATGGTATTGGCATTGTATCCTTCCAATAAACGGACGGAACGTAGCCCAGTGGTAAAGCGCTCACTCGATGTGCGGTTCGTCTGGGATCGATCGTTGTCGGTGGGTCCATTGGGCTATTTCACGATTGGTATATCAAAGGCCGTGGTATATACTACTCTGTCTGTGGTATGGTGCATATAAAAGAACCTTTGCTGTTAATCGAAAAGAGTAGCCCATTGTTTTGTTTTTTTGTTGTTGTTGTTTTTTTTTTTTTTGGGGGGGGGGTGATGTCAAATATTTAGTTTCAGTACAGTACATATAAGAATTGTTTCTCATTTTTTAGGAATTTATCGATGTATAAAAGTCACAAATGGTATAAAATCGCGTAGCGTAGCAAAGCGATTTTATACTACATTTGTGACTTATAATTACAAACAGTACAAGAAGTGTACCTTAAAACACTCAAAAATAATTTCTTTCGTTCTTACCGTCAACCATGTTCTGTAAATAAGCGTAGGAATACATGTATACATACTATTGGATGTTTTTTTGTTGTTTTATTTTTTATTTTATTTTTTTTTTTTTTTGGGGGGGGGAGTTAACAGAATAAAAACAAATAAAAAATATATTGTAAAAAAAAAAAATTATAACATGAATATCTCATCCAGTTTCCCTTATATTTTTTAATCGACAAAACAGGTCACTTCCTTGTTCTATTTTTAAAACGATCACCGAACTGGGTCATTGGGCTTCTCGCACATCCAGCTAAAAATAGTTCCAATCGATCTTGGTCTTCCGTGATGACGTATTTTTATGAGGTTTATGGAAGGATAACGTTTGGTTTTTTTAGTGACGTCAGCCAATCAGAATACAGTAAATCGTATAAATTCGGAAAGTTTGTAATTATACCAAAATACTACTATATAAGACCAAATACTATTAAATATTATGATCTATTCTGTAGCACGAATATTATTTTATTAAATAATACTTGTAAATTTTTAGATAACATTATGAAAACATTTATGCCCACACGTTAATCTTAAATTATTATATTATATATGTTGAACTGCTGTATTATTATATTGCACATACTGTAACTATGTGCTCATGTATCACTTGTTATGTGATCTGAGTGTAAATAAAGATGTGTTCTGTAGCAACATGTTTCGTTTTAGTATTGCTGTAAAGGCGGCAACATCTTCTCGTTCATCACGAATATGACGCTGACGTCACTGAACCGTGACGAGCACCTGACGTGCGAGCTGCCCCAGTACATCTACATGAGCGGCATCATGGCCTACATCTGTGTGTCCGTCTTCCTCAAGCTGTCGGCGGGAATCAGGCTGCTGCTAACCCTCACCATGGCAACGTTCTACATCGTGCTCATGGAGGTCACACACACTACGGTCTTCAGTCGCTTTGACGACATTGTCCAGTAAGTGTCGGACTTTAAGGATGATATCTTCTGGGGTTCGTACCCCGGTACCGGCTCCCACCCAGAGGAAATGTTATTGGCTCAAAGAGTAAGTGGAAAGCCACTATACCGACTTCTCTTTTACTGACAACCAAATATTAACCCACTTAACCTGAATTGGATATAAGCACGAAAAATAAACTACTAGAGGACATTGGTTAATGAATCATCGGGGTGGGGGTGGGGTGGGGGGGGGGGGGGCGTAGCCCAGTGGAAAAGCGCTCGATAGATGCGGGGTCGGTCTGGGACCCATTCCCGTTGGTGGTCCCATTGGGCTATTTCTCATTCCAGCCAGTGCACCACGACTGGTATAACAAAGGCCGTGGAATGTACTATCCTGTCTGTGGGATGATGCATATAAAAGATCCCTTGCTGCTAATAGAAAAATATAGCGGGTTTCCTCCCATAGACTTTGTCAAAATTACCAAATGTTTGACATCCAATAGCTAATGATTAATAAATCATTGTGCCCATGAAGTGGCGACAGCGTGTTTCCTCTGTCCTTAACCATATATCTGATGCCATATAACCGTAAATAAAATGTGTTGAGTGCGTCATTAAATAAAACATTCAAACATCTTTGAATCATCGGTGATTGGATGGCACCCATTTGGTAATTCTGACATGTAGTTTTCAGCGGAAACCCGCTACATTTCTTCCATTAGCTGCAAGGGTTCTTTTTTAATATAGACTTTTCCACAGACAGGGAAACATATATCATGATCTATGATATACCAGGTGTGGGGCACTGGTTAGAATGGACAACAAATTCCCTATAGCCTGTGCGCGATACTATATCAAACGCTTTAAATATTGTAAACGGCCAGTGTTAATTAAACATAGAGAAACTTAATTGTCTCATTTATAGCTACGAAGCTAAAACTAAGTTTTGTACTTAAATATCCGTAACAAAATTAACATTTATTTACGTTTGTTTTATTTGTTTATTTGCACATGTTGCTGCTAGATAATTGAGCATACAATTCTGATAACTATATTTGTATTAAACCGGTTTAAAAAAAAAATAATTTCCAAATCATTTATTATTTTGGTATATTATCATGATTTAGACAGTTTGCCTTGTAAATTGCTATAGAATGAATGAAATGAATAAATGAATGAATGAATCGATGAATGAATTAATGAATGAATGAATGAATGAATGGATGAATAAATGAACAAATAAATGAATGAGTGAACGAATGAATGAACGAATGAACGAATGAATGAATGAGTGAGTCAATGAGTGAGTCAATGAGTGAATGAATGAACGAATAAATGAATGAATGGTGAATGAGTGAGTGAATGAATGGTTGAATAAATGAATGAATGAATGTTTGAATGAATGAATTAAGTACCGAGCATGAAGAAAACTGAATACTGACAGGTAGATTGATGCGTAGTGGTTGTTATTTCAGCCCTGTGATCCCGACGCACGTGGTCGGTATTGTAGTTCTGCTGATGTTCATGGCCACCCTGTATGTCCAGGGTAGACAGCAGGAATGGACACACAGGCTGGACTTCCTCTGGAAGACCCAGGTTTGTCAGTTTACTTTACTCTGCCCGTGTCCTCAACTAAAACCATCCGTTAATGCTTTTCGGATATAGTATCTTGTTTGACGACAGCTGGAGCCAATTTCACAAAGCATCGTAAGTTTACGTCTGCGACTAGCAGTTATACCAGCTATACGTTTACACGTGTTTGGTATCTATTTCACGTGGAAGATGGAGCATTTTAAGGACAAAATAAAATGAAATATGTGTACTTCATAGTATATTTATTGTACTATAATAGCAATAAGAATTGTGGTTTAGTCGTAGATTTACGTTTACGTGCAAAACTAGGCTTACGATGTTTTGTAACATTGGGCCCAGTGCCCCGTTCCACGAAAGAATTGTAGCTAAGGTTAATTGTAGTGACTTACGGTGAATTTTACAACTGGCACCGTAAACTTTACAGCCGTTCCACAAAGCAACCTTACGGTAGTCGTAAGTGCCCCTTTAATGATTGAAATATTCTTTACGAAGAAGTACGAATTAGTTAAATAATGAATTGGTTACTGACTTTTCGGAACATCTTAGATGTATTCATTGGTATCGGACATCCATGAAGTAACTTTGTCAGTTTATTTGCTAAGCGATAATTGCCGAATGCATAAGACATGAGAGTTATCTCCCGTATTTTCGTGTGAAAGTCTATGGCCTTGAATGTTTTTTCATCGAACGCCTAGTTTTATAAAAGGTATTTGGTATATATTAGATCCATTTTTATACAAAAAGTTAGAATCCTTCTTAGAAAATAACAAAATCATCATTTAACTGCCATTTGACAGCTACGTTAACTTAGTGGCTTACAACTGCCTCGTACCTATTGTGAATTTTCACAGTAATTTACGACGATAGTAAGCTACGCCGCGTCGTGGAACGGGCTGGCGATCGTAGACAAAAATTAAGGTCGCGATGGTTAGTATTTACGGCGATAGTAGTGCTAAGATCGCTTCGTGGAACGGGGCCCTGGTCTTCTTTTCTCACCTTGCAAATACAGGGAGCTAATTCAGAAAGGTCTCTTAGGCTCTGCTAGACAACAAAACATCCAGGGGCCTAATTCACTAAACTTTCGCAACTGTGCGATCGCACAGTGCAATGCTAACAGACTTACAAAGAGGATACTTTGTTGTCTAGCAGAGCCTAAGAGAGCTTTGTGAATTAGGCCCCTGGTCTAGAACTTAAGAATTTGTTATCGACGGCAATTTGGCAATGGTTTTTTGTTGTTGTTTTTTGCCTGCGGCAAAATGCTTGCAAGCAGAAATATTTAGCCTGCCTGTGGCAATCTTAAACCAGTAACTTTGCAAAAAATATAAAAATCAAGAAAGAGTTCATTCAACAGTTGACAATAACTTTTGTCCACCGACAAAACAATTGCCATCGGTTAAGCCCCTGAGCGACGGCAATTCATATCACAACTAATCAATAGGTTGGAGCCCTGAAATGTCTATCTGTCTCTGTCTATCTGTCTGGGCGGGACGTAGCCAAGTGGTACAGCGCTCGCTCGATGTGCGGTCGGTGTGGGATCGATCCCCGTCGGTGGGCCTATTGGGCTATTTCTCGTTCCAGCCAGTTCACTACAACTGGTATATCAAAGGCCGTGGTATGTACTATCCTGTCTGTGGGATGGCGCATATAAAAGATCCCTTGCTGCTAATCGAAAAGAGTAGCCCATGATGTGGCGACAGCAGATGTCCTCTCTCAATATCTGTGTGGTCCTTAACCATATGTCTGACGCCATATAACCGTAAATAAAATGTGTTGAGAGCGTCGTTAAATAAAAATGTCTTTCTTTCTGTCTAGATATCTTTCTTTTCTTTTAACCTGTCTTTATTTATTCTCTCCATTAATATGTAACTGTTTGTTCTCTTTCCTTCACCGTCTCTTTCTCCGTCAGTCGAATATCAAACATTAAATGGCCGTACTTTTTAAAAATAATTGCCACATTTACAGATCACACAATATAACTACGAAAGTCCTGCAATGCTATCATAAATATTCCCCAGGTGGTACCAATTGGTCAAATTTTGGGTCCTGGCTCATGGACAATACACAGTGGATTAATAATTACATTGAAATGTAGTAGTAATAATAATAATGAAAAGAAAGATATTTAGTAGTTTAAAATGTGTTTAGCTATCATTAAATAAGCATTGGTTTCCTGTTATGTCTTTATATTTTTATTCATTTTATTGTTTATTTTTATGTAAATATGCAGATTACAGCTTTGGAAATTGTGCACTCTATAAAATATTACTTTGAAAACATTTAGTAAAAATAATGTTATTTTTTAACATTACCATAGGTTATATTCGTGAACACACCATCGTGTATTATTATTTTTTTTTTTTAGTAATATAACTATTTAGTGAAATATTCTTTGTATATATACTACTCAAAAGAATTTAAGGGTCAGACGATATTTTCGACATTATTTTCTGAATGTCAATTATATTAGCTAGACCATAATGTCACGCATGGTATTGTTCCATTTTAACGAAAGTGGGTCTAAGCAACCCATAAATGAATTAAAATCCACTGTCATTGACACTGTCGACTAGTTCTAATGGCGAAAACATGCTTACATTTGCACGTAAATTAGGGCGAAAGCGAAAGGTCTGCTAAGTGATAACTTGCTTTTTCACAAAGCGCTTCATTTGCACGCTTTGCATGTGTATTCCATGTTCCCAATGCTGAATTTCCGTATAATTGGAGCTTGCGTTTGTGTACGGTGCACACTCCAAATTCGACAATGGTACGACGTCAACTGACTATCGAAGATCGAGGAAGGGCTATTGCTTGGCTTCAGGATGGCAATACGCAAAGAAATGTTGCTCTGAGACTTGGTGTCAGTCAGAGTGTCGTTGGCCGACTGTGGCAACGGTACCAAGCACCGAATTCTGTTCGAAATCGTCCACGTTCGGGAAGACCCCGAAGCACTACAAATAGAGAGGACCGCTACATCACCAATATGGCTCTACGTCAACGCACAACCACTGCACGCCGATTACGTGACAATCTGCGGACTGCGACTGGAACTCGAGTGTCTGATCAAACCATACGCAATCGTCTGAGAGCCAATAATCTACGCGGCCGTCGCCAGGCTGTTCGACCACCACTCCTACCACGTCACAGAACGGCCAGACGTCTCTGGTGCACACTTCATCTGCGGTGGCAACGTGTTCAGTGGGGTCGAGTGATGTTCACTGATGAGTCCAGGTTTAGTCTCCAGTTCAACGACGGTCGGGTTCGTGTCTACAGACGTCCTGGGGAGCGCTTCGCTGACGTTAACGTTAGACAACGTCACCGGTTCGGTGGTGGCAGCGTCATGGTGTGGGGCGGCACCTCTATCCACCACAGGACCCCCCTCTATGTGGTGGATGGCAATCTGAATGGAATCCGCTATCTGAATGAGATTATCCGGCCGTTGGTTCTCCCAGGCCTTCAGCAGATTGGCGGCGGGGCAGTTCTGCAGGATGACAATGGCAGACCCCACCGCGCCAGGGTGGTAACGGACTTTCTCAGACAACAAGGTATCGCCAGGATGGATTGGCCAGCATATTCGCCTGACTTGGCCCCAATAGAGAACGCCTGGGACGAATTAGGCAGGAGAGTTCGGGATAACCATGCCCCTCCGGCCAACCTTCAGGATCTGGGTCAACTTCTTATGGCAGAGTGGCAGGCCATTCCCCAAGAGTTCTTCAGACGTCTGATCAACAGCATGAGGCAACGATGTGTCGAGTGTATTCGCGCCAGGGGTGGATTCACACACTATTAAACGAATGTTCTAATGTGTAAAATCCATGTTTGACAACCTTCAACTTTGACAGCATGTCATGTGACTTTCTTGTATACAGTGACGTTTATTTGTGGGTTTTTGTAAATATGGAACAATAAATTCAACTTTTGGCGTAGTTTACATCATCAATCTAATACACTCTGAAACTTATTTGGTTATAAATTTTTGACCCTTAAATTCTTTTGAGTAGTATATACATCATTATTAATATGATTTGCTCTGGGCAAATTTAATGTGAAGACTTAGTCGCTGTGCACTGCATTATATATACGCCTTCACTATCTGCGAACACTGTCACGATAGGTGTGCCTGAACCTTCGATGCAAATAAGCATAAGTAAAATTGTTTAATATTTATGCTAATATATAATAACAAGAACACCAGTGAGGTACATGATACGCCGTCAGGAGTTTGATGAATAAGCACACACATTATTGAATGTGTTGTATGAATTGGTAAGGAAGATCTGGAACGAACACGGGTTTCCTTTAATGTGTAATGATGCGTGGAAGTAAGATGACCTAGTTATAGTATGTGTAACTCTATATGTCATCACAAAATGTATTTGCATGCAAGGTGTGATGATCCTATATGTATTGGTGAATAAAATATAGCCCGGACAAGGATTTCCTTGTATGTCCAGCAATGCGTGAAAAAAATAGGTTGCGGTGACCTACGTATGGTACACCATACTCTACACGCCAGCTCAAGCTATACTTGTATGCAAGATTTGATCACCATATATTAATACGGAAGATATAACCCGGACAAGTACCGCCTTTAATATGAAGTAATGCGTGAAACGTAGATCGCGGTGACCTAGTTATGGTACACATTGCCATCCCAAGATGTACTTGTATACAAGGTTTTATGATCCTATATGAGCTGATAAGAAAGCTATGCCCCGGAAACGAAACGTTCACGGACGGGTGAGCGTACGTACGGATGTACGGATGCACGCCATACCATAATACGACACGCCAAAAGGCGGACGTATACAAAACTACTGACACAGAATGTGTGATATGTTTGCAACTGATTTGTTATCATTTAAACAATTTGTTTGAAAAAATTTCATTATTATAATACATTTATAATTATTTCTATTTCGCAAGCCAGGGTACCATTTCGTATTTCTAAACTACAATGCAGTATAGAAATACGGACTGGTACTTTGGCTTGAAAAGACGAATTTTTATATGCTTGTGTGTATATGTTTTATTCGTATTTATACATAGGCTACCGAAGAAAAGATTGAAATGACAGAACTACAGACAAGCAACCGCCAGATTCTATGCAACCTACTCCCTATGCACGTGGCTGCACATTTCATGGACACAGGTTCAAGAAGTTACATGGTCAGTCGTGTTTTGTTGGTAACGGGACTTTGTATAACACATAATATGTAAATCTATTACTAGATATAATCTAGCTCAGTGGTAAAGCGCTCGCCTGATGCGTGATCACTCTAAGATCGATCCCTGTCGGTGTCCATTGGGCTATTTCTCGCTCCAGCCAGTGCACCACGACTGGTATATTACAGGTCGTAGTATGTGCTATCCTGTCTCTGTGTGGTGCAATTAAGGATCCCTTGCTACTAATGGAAACATATAGCTGGTTTCCTGTCTAAAGATGGGCGAGACGTAGCCCAGCGGTAAAACGCTCGCTTGATACGCGGTCGGTTTGGGATCGATCCCTGGGCTATTTCTCGCTCCAGCCAGTGCACCATGACTGGTATATCAAAGGCCGTGGTATGTGCTATCCTATCTATGGGATGGTGCATATAAAAGATCCCTTGCTGCTAATCGAAAAGAGTATTTCATAAAGTGGCGACAGCCGCTTTCCTCCCCCAATATCTGTGTGGTTCTTCACGATATGTCCGACTCCATATAACCGTAAATAAAACTATGTTGAGTGCATCGTTAAATAAACCATTTCCTTCCTTCCTTGTCTAAGACTATATGTCGAACTTACAAAATGTTTGACATTCAATTTTGGTTATTGATTAATAAATCAATGTGCTCTAGTAGTGTTGTTAAACAAATTTGTTTTGACTAGATACGACATCACACTATGTATTTTTGTTTAACAACAACATACTACCAACAATTTCATACCGAACTAAAGACTTGGAAATATTTTAATCCATAATATTGTTCTTCGTGCTTCATTTACTTTTGGTAAAGAGAATGTCAAACACGACCAATATTTTACTGGCATGAATAACTTTAATAGACACACACACTAAAGGGATTCAACTGAATAATTAAATAAAATAAATTAAAAAAATAAAATAAATTGATATTTGCGTTTATTTTGTTGCTTAGTATATCGCTGTTGAAAGGATAATGGTTTTATAATCTCGGACGTATTCGCTCCTGATTTCTGTTTTACGAACTGTAACTTTTCATGCATCGTAAGTGGTAGAAATCACGCCTGTACATTTCACTAACCCTCACAATCCTGTTTATACGGTGAAACGTTAGCGTATAAGCATTATATGCTACAGAAATATTGTCATTATATATCTGACAACTGCAATCCATTAAGATACATTTTAGGTTGATATTCAGGAAATACGATGACAGTTAATCGGTTTTATGATGAAGCTACAAAAATCATTTGCATGAGTACGCATGTTATCGAAATTTAATATCCACACAAGGGTATGATGAAGACAAATCTATTGTTTTTATTTGCAGCAGATGCAACCAATGCAGGATACTGTAAACCGTGAAAAAAATGCGTGCATATAAATTTCGCGTCGTTCGCGTCCAACCTTATGTCGCGAAATTAATACGCACGCACAATTTTCCAGTTTGAAGTGTGCTTAAAGTGATGTCTCGATTTTCTAGTAAACCATAAAGGAAAACACAAACAAAATAATTCACAAAAAGATTCATTTAACAGGCACAGCCTATAGACGAGCTCTCCTTGATGGCGACTAATTGTTAATTGTTTTATGTAATTTCAATCGATGGCGACTAATCGTTTGTTGTTTTATCTACCAAAGGGTGTTAACAGTTAACAACTGAAGCTGTGATTCTAATACAGGTGAGGTGGGTAGGGCCTAATCCCCTATAGACACTGTATCAGGCACAATTGCTTAATGTAGGATAACAGAATATTGATTTACAGACAGTAACTTTATAAAAATTACAGTGAGCTGTCTTTATCCACTTTTTGTTTTTTGAGCTGTCAACGGTCGTTCGCGAAATTTACACGTCGCGAACATGCGCTAAGGTATACATTCGCGAAAAAACCACATCGCAATATTAATACGGTTTACAGTATGCTGTTTATTAATTAGTTTTTGTTTTATGTTTTTGTAAAACGTGCTTTAGTGGTTAAATTTACTATGTAGCAGTTAGTTTTTGTTAAATTTGTCATATTTTATTATTTTTTATTCATAGTATGATAATGTGTTTTATACGTGTGTTTTGTTTCACACATACGTACGTTTTGTTTTACACATATGTAATTTGTTGTTTACGGTCGTATTGTGTTCTGTGCATGTGTTGTGCGTATGTGTTTTGTGTTCTACACACGTGTACTGCATTGCATCGTCTTCTACATAGACCTGTGTTAGGGTCCAAACACTTCCCTGCATGTCTCGACCCACTATGAGCTAGACGGAGAATGGCCAGGAAGGAAAAATGACCGAGGGAATCCGGAATGATTTGTCCATGGTAGAATTGTTCTTGAATTGTGTTTAACACGTTACTTTGTGTAACACCTACACACAGCGTGTTGTGTTCTATATGTGTATTATCTGTTGCAGGAACTGTACAGCCAGCAGTATCACCGAGTTGGAGTTTTCTTTGTCTCCGTTCCAAACTTCTCCGAGTTCTACATGGAGCTGGACGCCAATAACCAGGGAATCGAGTGTCTCCGAGTCCTCAATGAAATTATCGCAGATTTCGACGAGGCAAGAATCTTCTGAATCTTTTGCTATTGTCTTTCTAGCATGTAACATTTTACTCTGATACAAAACTGACCTTTGTTATTACTAGTAGATATTGTAAAATGTATTCCGCTTACATTGTTTTTACCATTAAATTACACATTATATACAAATATTTGCTTAAATTGTCAACTCAATGTGTTTTTGGTCGTTTTGGTATTTGAAATAGGCCGAGCGTGTAACTTTAATAAACTTTTATGTGTTAAGTTTAAATATATACTTAACACCAAAAGAAAAGCAAATCTATTTTTCAGTTGTAACATTACATTTTACGTTAATGTTTTTTTAAAGAAGGGATTATTGAGATTTGGGACAATTACAGATTGATATTACGTTTATAATTTCACAATAATTTGTGCATTTGCAACCTTGTAAACCTAATTATAAACTAACTATAACCTTAATTTGCGTTTCTTTTGGCGTTCAGTGTCTAAAACGTAACCACTTTACACTTATTCACGACTAAAAAAAGATGATGTCTAGGTATTACAAGTGTTCTAGCTAGTATTTTGACAGGGCAGGACGATAATATAATTGTCGGGCACTTCTAACGCGAATGTATTTTTAAGACACGTGCTGGGTATGATCGAATGTTTAACATGCAAATATACGTATAGATTTTGATAAAAAAAAAAAAAAAAAAAAAAAAAAATATATAATAATAATAATATAATAATAATAATACTAATTATTATTGTTTTGTTATTGTTGTTATTATTATTATTAATATTGCTTGGTTTAAATTTACGAACCATTTGTGATTTTTTTCTCTTTATTATTTTTTTTTTTTTTAAGGTGGGGGAATCATTTTCTAAAATCAGATTTACTATTCTTAAATTAAGATTATTGATGAAAAGGTACATTCATAACCGTACGTATATATATTTAAGCGATTATTAGATAAAGAATATTTTCAAAATGTTTGATCAGCTAACACATCCTGTTATTTTTTGTTTTTTATTGTGTGTAGTATTTATACCATTTAATACTATCCACAAATGTAAATTAAAATAAATAAATGAAATAATTATTTTTAAAATCTATAAATGAATAAATAATGAAAAAGAAAGAAAGAAAGAAAGAAAGAAATACATTCATGTCACATTAGTCTGCGCGGCACCTTAGTCTGCGCGGCATCTTAGTCTGCGCGGCACAAAAGTTTGCTTGGCACAAAACTTTGCGCATGTTAATTACGTTGCATTCCGTCTTGAAACAAGTGTTGGGGTATGTTTGTAAACAAACAAACAAACAACGTTAATTAGTTCATAAAACAATTGTTAAAACAACACAGCTTGATTGTGAATATATGTATAAAACTGGTAGATAACAATTTGATTGAAAAATAAACCTCTGAATTAATGCACTAAAAGTATACTTTTGCCAGCCTCGATCAACGTGTTTTTTGTATCACCTGTCAACACTGTAATTATCAACCTTGTATATTAACTTACACAAGTTTACATAGATGCTTTAATACATACCTTGTTGTAATGTATGAATCCATAAATGAAATCAATGTTTTATTTTATCTGTTACGTAAACATTTAAGCATACTTTGAATTTCCCTCCGAGTGACACAACATAACCAATATGGCTGCCAAGACTATAAAGCTTACAGCTTGGCCTATTTTAGCTATAGTCTGTTTCAAAATTATCATTGATTGTCCTATATTTCCAACGAACACTATTTGTGCTCATTTACACAGTTAATAACAGACAACTTTTGTTGAATAACGATCATAATTGTTTACACTGGCCTTTTTTATATTGTCATTTTGTGTTATCCAAATTGAGGAGCATGCCACACCATTTATATTTATCTCATTTGTATAATCTAAATTTTCCTGAAACATATAACAATAGGAAGTCCTTGTCTAGAACGTACAAGTCGGATCCATAACCTGTTGTTGTTGCTGTGAATATTAGCGACAGAAGTGGTTGTTTTAATGTTTGCTGCGCAGACTTATGTGCCGTCATGCAGGCCAGTAAATACGAGGGAGGGCGGCACTAAAAATGCACTTATTACCTGAGTTTAAAACAAATTTAAATTAAAATAACTTTCAGCACTAAGTTTATTGTTCCATTGTACTGTGGCGCTGAAACAAAAATTTTTAAAGAAAATTTTTAACTTTAAAATATAACACTAATGCTTAGGTGCGCAGGGGTAGGTGCCACCAGTGGACAAACATAAAGAATTCGATAAATAAATAATCTGATATCTACATGCTACTTGGAACAAGTTGCCTAGTGTATTGAGTTTTTAACATTTTAAAAACTACTATTATTAAAGAAAGAAAGAAATATTTTATTTAACGACGCACTCAACACATTTTATTTACGGTTATATGGCGTCAGACATATGGTTAAGGACCACAGATTTTGAAAGGAAACCCGCTCTCGCCACTACACGGGCTACTCTTTCCGATTAGCAGCAAGGGATCTTTTATTTGCGCTTTCCCACAGCCAGGATAGCACAAACCATGGCCTTTGTTGAACCAGTTATGGATCACTGGTCGGTGCAAGTGGTTTACACCTACCCATTGAGCCTTGCGGAGCACTCACTCAGGGTTTGGAGTCGGTATCTGGATTAAAAATCCCATGCCTCGACTGGGATCCGAACCCAGTACCTACCAGCCTGTAGACCGATGGCCTAACCATGACGCCACCGAGGCCGGTCTATTATTAAAGATAAAGGTCACGATTGATTTTATTAACACGGTTTTGCAGTCAGGCTCTTATTAAATTACTCAGATGTACCAACACACATCAAGTAAACGGTGTTGCTCATTTGCATTGTGCCATATTATAAGGAAGTTTATTTTGTTTAACGACACCACTAGAACATATTGATTTATTAATCATCGGCTATTGGATGTCAAACATATGGTAATTCTGACTCGTAATCATTAGAGGAAACCCGTTACATTTTTCTAATGCAGCAAGGGATCTTTTATATGCACTTTCCCACAGACAGGAAAGCACATACCACGGCCTTTGACCAGTCGTTGTGCACTGGTTCGAACGATAAAAAACCCAGTCAGTTGAATGGATCCACTGAGGTGGTTCGATCCTGCGACACAAGCTCCTCAGGCAAGCACTCAGCCGACTGGGCTAAATCCTGCCCCTCATATTATAAGGATGCAATAGAAATGATTTTGGTATCATTTTTAGAAGCGCCTTTTTTCATGGAAGATATCCAAAATCCATTAAAAACAGCTTTGGGTAATTTGTTTCAGAAGAAACCGGCCTTGGTGGCGTCGTGGCAGGCCATCGGTCTACAGGCTGGTAGGTACTGGGTTCGGATCCCAGTCGAGGCATGGGATTTTTAATCCAGATACCGACTCCAAACCCTGAGTGAGTGCTCCGCAAGGCTCAATGGGTAGGTGTAAACCACTTGCGCCGACCAGTGATCCATAACTGGTTCAACAAAGGCCATGGTTTGTTCTATCCTGGCTGTGGGAAGCGCAGATAAAAGATCCCTTGCTGCCTGTCGTAAAAGAGTAGCCTATGTGGCGACAGCGGGTTTCCTCTAAAAACAGTGTCAGAATGACCATATGTTTGACGTCCAATAGCCGATGATAAAATACAAAATCAATGTGCTCTAGCGGCGTCGTTAAATAAAAAAAAAGTAAAAAAAAGTAGTTGTTTGAGAAGTGTTTTGATTTTAAGACTCATTTAGGAAATAAAGGTTAATCTTGATGTATTAACGGTACTTTCAACTGGTTGTTTGTCTAATTAAGTGTTTTGTGATTGTGTCTGTGAAAGAGTCAGGCTGGACTGCCAATGAAATCAAGCATTTTAAGACTCATTTAGGAAATAAAGGTTAATCTTGATGTACTAACGGTACTTTCAACTGGGTGTTTGTCTAATTAAGTGTTTTGTGATTGTGTCTGTGAAAGTCAGGCTGGACTGCCCATGAAATCAAGCATTTTATGACTAACAAAATAAGAAACACATAACAGTACAAGCGAACTGTTGAGGGACTTTGACACATGCGACCAAACGCTATAATATATCATATATTGTAAAACGTTTCTTAGTCGAGAATCAGGCACGCTAAAACATTGTACACGCTGGCAGAGAAAAGCAATGGGTTTTTTTTAAAGTTGATTATTATCATTATTATTATTTTTATTTTTTTTGTACGGCATGCATTAGGGAAGGGCCGCGATAGTCAAAGGTTGGGCGGCACCCAGCGGGCGCACGGTCTTGCTATTTAGTGCTAGCTAGAACACTTATTTTATTGTATTGTTTGGGTGATAATTTAAATGTTTGTTTCTCTGTTTTGTGTAACAACAACACTAGAGCACATTGATTAATTACTCATCGGCTATTGGATGTCAAACATTTGGTAATTCTGACTCGTAACCATCAGAGAAAACCGCTACATTTTTCTTAAAACAGCGAGGGGTCTTTTATATGCACTTTCCCACAGACAGGAAAGTGCACACCACGGCCTTTGACCAGTTGTGATGCACTCTTTGGAAAGAGAAAATCCCCAGTAATTTTAAGCCCAGTTCTCACTTAAACGATTTTTCGTACAACTGCGGTGCGACTAAAAGATTGTACAGCCGTGCGATTCCCGTACGAATTACATAGCCCCCCCCCCCCCCCCCCCCCCCCCGCGGCAGTCTCACTTGTGCAACTGCCATGCGACTGCCTTTCTGCACCGGGCTCGCATACGCTCGCATGAGATTTGCACAGGTTGCACGACAGTTGCACGGAAGTCTGATGGATGTCGCAGGGGGTCCGCTGGGAGTCGCACATCTCGGCTCCCTTAAGACTCACTTACGACTCCCGTGCGACCTATCATACTGCCGTGCGACTGCTTTGCAACCTCTATGCGACCAATGCGAACTGTGCGAACCTAGAGACAGCCGTACGATAATTTTAAACATTTGAAAAATGTCGCACCGGCATGCGACATGTCCGAAATACACACGACACCCCTACAACGTGTGCGAATCATCAACATACTGCCGTGCGACTCCCGCACGCCCTGTACGATTTGGTGGTCGCACGGAATTCGCGTAGAAAATCGTTCAAGTGAAAACGGGGTTTTAGTTCAATGGATCCACCAATGTGGTTCGACCCTGCAACGCAAGCACCTCAAGCGAGCACTAAACTAACTGAGCTAAATCCCGCCCTATATCTTAAACGAGACGCCCTTCTGCCACAGATACCCCAACTGACCGGCCTCGGTGGCGTCATGGTTAAGCCATCGGTCTACAGGCTGGTATGTACTGGCTTCGGATCCCAGTCGAGGCATTGGATTTTTAATCCATATACCGACTCCAAACCCTGAGTGAGTGGGTAGGTGTAAACCACTTGCACCGACCAGTGATTGATAACTGGTTCAACAAAGGCCATGGTTTGTGCTATCCTGCCTGTGGGAAGCGCAAATAAAAGATCTCTTGCTGCTAATCGGAAAGAGTAGCCCATGAAGTGGCGACAGCGGGTTTCCTCTCAAAATCTGTATGGTCCTTAACCATATGTCTGACGCCATATAACCGTAAATAAAATGTGTTGAGTGCGTCGTTAAATAAAACATTTCTTTCTTTCTTTCAGATACCCCAACTGTACCTCCAAAACTGTATCACGTTACTGTTTATTTATTTCAGCTACTGAACGAGCCTCGGTTTCGAGCAGTGGATAAAATCAAGACAATTGGCAGCACATACATGGGGGCTGTCGGTTTGATACCAGACTATCTTATTAAGGTACACCAATGCTGTCTCTCGGAGTGAAGCGACCTAGAGGGACTTAAAGCTCATCGCCACATGTGTTTTTACTTGGGCACAAGGGCCCTGTTACATGAAGCAATCTTAGCGCTAAGATCGCCTTAGTTGTATAAGGTAGCAATGCTCGCAAGGTGATCTTAGCTCTCAGATTTCTTTGTGGAACGGGCCCCATCTGCGTATAATGGATACAGTCCGGTTTACGAAATGGCTCTTCAATATAGGAGATGACCGACAATAGGTTAGCTCCCTTGACAAGCGAACTCATTGGCTTATTATTGCGCAAGCGTAGTGCCGAATTCTACTTCCGTGGACTATTGTCCGGCGTGTAACCCGTGTTGTTGATATAGTCACATTGAACAGTTAATAATTTATCTTTAACGCAATTCATGTATTTCGGTCATATACATTTTCTAAACACAATGTGCAAAAGACCAGATATATTAGGAATGCAAAAATTCATATGCACTGTCAAATGTGAAAAAAAACACCTTTTGAATTCTACAGATAGCTGTAGGGCCTATCCATTTCACTCACAGGCGCTCGTTTTGTGAATGATACAAAATGGCCCAAAATGTTTTGAAATTGTCTATAAAACTAAGTCATCAATTAATCGAAATATGACAAAACTAATGCATATTTCAGGGCCGTAACTCCTTAAACAGTTAAAAAGAGAGTTTTCTATAAGTTTCTATAATGCTTTCCGGATTGCCCCCGTGCTTCCCAGTAAACTATTTTTAGAAAAACAAATTGCTACATGTACATGCACAAATAGAGTACGAGGCGCATTTTCTACTATTCTGCGCCTTCTATAAACCTCAAAGAAATGATTTTCTTCAAACATCATGTACATTATTTGTCGATCAGTTACAATTACTGGCCCGTTTGAATGATATCTGGATTACGGGGTCATAATCTCTTGTGGGGTAGGGTGGGGTCACAGCCTATAGTGGAGGCGGGGCACAAGCCATATTTTTATGTTTATTTGTATAGAGCTCAGTAGAAAAAACCCATACATTTTCATCCTGTGGTGGGGGCACAGACCCGCCTACCCCCAGGTCCTTACAGTGAATTACACGATACACCAACTCTTCATTCCTCTGGATTTACCCACCTACATCGTAGCTCTCACTATTTATGCACGAGTGACTTCATTTAAGTGTGCTTAAACCCACAACAATAGTATATTATATCTATATGTTTATTGTTATTATTTGTGATCATTTTACAGACTTTATTTATTATGAGTCTGCATAAAATTATGTCCAGCAAATGACGTATAATGCCTAAATGAAATATGGTCATCTACGTATTTATTTGTAGTCCTTCCCACGGAATACGCCTTTTTTCATAGGGCTTTCTGTGTAATTTACTACAAGTTATTTATTTCTGAGCAGATTGTTTTCTGAATTGCACGACTCAGCTATGATATGCATATTCTTAGTATTATTCTGTCATTTGTTGGGTATTATGTGATACCTTTAGATGACTCCATTTATCTCTCAAACTGACAAACTATCCTCTAATTTTTCTCTGATTTACTTTAATGATGAGGGTGACAGTATTCATCTTCCTGATTAATTCGACAGCCTGAATGTAACTGTTGTAGCTACACCCTCAGGGCCTGGTATAACACATAAAGACGAGATTATTACCAATAAGACTGTCGCTGGCATTAGTCAATGTCATATTTGATTTTATTCAGGATTCTGAATCCTCCGTGAGTCACTACCTGACGGTGCTAGTGGAATACGTCTACGGAATGAAGGACAAACTGAGGAACATCAACGAGAACTCCTACAATAATTTCTTTTTACGCGTCGGTAAGTCACTGAGGTTTTATTATAGTAATATGAATGTATAAAAATTTGTTTTTTTACGAATTTGCAAGTTACACACACACGCACGTACTTATAACCCCCCCCATCAACACACACGCACACACACACACACACACACGCACGCTCTCATGCACACACGCATGCACACGCACACCTGTCAGTTTATCTGTGTGTGTATATATATATATATATATATATATATATATATATATATATATATATATATATATATATAGTTTTGACCGGCCTTTGTAGTGTTGTAGTCAAACCATCGGACATAAGGCTGGTCTGTACATGGTTCGCAGCCCGGTACCGGTTCCCACCCAGAGCGAGTTTTAACGACTCAATGGGTAGGTGTAAGGCGACTACATCCTCTTCTCTCACTAACCACTGAAAATTAACAACTAACCCACTGTCCTGGACAGATAGCTTAGGTTCGTGCCCAGGACAACGTGCTTGAACCTTAAATGGATATAAGCACGAAAATAAATGAAATGAAATGAATGAAATATATAGTGTTGTAATACCATTGAGAAGTTACGTTACATATCAATGACTTAAATATGTTTGCAATGATTTTTTTTTTCACGAGTCGGCAAGTCATACAACTAAAATTGTTTTGTGTAGTAAATAAAATGAAGAATGGCTAACGAAAGTCTGTGCTATATAACTTTAAAGTTCAGACCCAAGACTATAAATCCGAACTGCATTATGAAAATGATATCTCTGCACCAATCTAATTAAAATTAGCTCCACTATTACATGTGGATCTAACAGCAGCCCGTTGGAGCTCATGTCCAGTTGACCTTTTATTCGACCAATCAAAACCTTACTTGCAAAATCATGCCAGTGATTTGAAAAGAATTTGAAAAAAAATCGGGATTATGCCGAGGGTATACGAAATAATTCGGGTGAATTACGAAGTATGCCGGAAACTAATTGCAATATAAAATTTTATATAAAATTCGTTTCAAGACGAAAAAATAAACCGTGATGGTATAGCCATACAATCTGTTTATACTAGTATACAATTCAAAGTTTATTACTGCACTTTTCCCCCTGTTTTTTCAGTGTGAGATAGACCAACAAGTTCGCCTATTGCATAAATAGTCTCGCCCGATATTTTTAGAATTTGTATGCTCCCGAATAACGCTATAAAAGGCGAAGTGTAATTGGATATTTAAATTGTTATTTATAGATGAAATGTCACCTGGACATGGGAGTACACACAATGCTGTTTGATCTACTGGCTAGACCCAGTTGAGCTAATTTTAATCAGATTGTCTCTGCACGAGAGAGAGAGAGAGAGAGAGAGAGAGAGAGAGAGAGAGAGAGAGAGAGAGAGAGAGAGAGAGAGAGAGAGAGAGAGAGAGAGAGAGAGAGAGAGAACTCGTGACTGGTTTTATGAATCTGTATCAGTTTATAAGTAATGGACCAGGAAGAGTAACCAAACACCACGATTTAGAATCACATCACATGAACAATGTATTAAAATATTGTAATTTGTTGTTTTGTTTATTGCCTACGTATGTGTACTTGATATTCGTAAGAGAGCATGTGACAAGTATTAAACGAGGGCCGTACATAAGAACAAATGTATGGGGTGACGGTACAAAAAGAATCGAGACACAGTAATGAACAATCTCTTCGAGGCGGACAAAAAGGACATTTACAAATTAAAGAGCACTTTAGTAATTTGCTGGGGGTGAACCTGCAACCCCGCTAGGTACCGCTGTATAAACTATGTTTGTGACTATTTTCAGGTCTAAACATTGGACCCGTGGTGGCGGGGGTGATTGGGGCCAGGAAACCTCAGTACGACATCTGGGGAAACACGGTGAACGTGGCTAGTCGCATGGAAACCACCGGAAAACCAGACCACATTCAGGTAAACAGCATTTCCACAATCATCCAGTTATAGTTTTTCCGCCTCCAAGAACGTTGTGCGTTTTTTTTATATAAATAATTTCAGTTTGGTTTGACGCAAAAAAAAGTTCAAAGTATTTTGGAAGTAACAAAAAGGACTATTTTTTATTTGCGATAAAACCCCTGTTTAGAAATAACTAAAACTGCAATACATACCATAGTAAGGAAACAATGTTTCCTGTGTCTAGGCTGCCATATTGGTTTATGAACTGGTGTAGCTTTGAAAGATAAGATAACTCTGTATTTAAAATGATCTAACATACAAAGATTGACAAACTGCGTGATAGTCACGTATTGCAAGGCTACACTAGCCCATAAAGCAGTAAACGTCGTTTTCTTATTATGTATTACAGTTTTAGTTATTTTTGAACTGATGTTTGTTTTCGGGGTATTTTGTTATTTCTATTAAAATATATATAATGTTGCGCGTAAAGCAGAAATAGGACAGTTGTTTTGTAACACGAAACACGGCCTTATATGTTCTTATGGGTTTTGTTTTCAATAATACCATTATAGCAAACTTCCGGTTTTGAAGAACCAAGTGAAGTGAAAACTTGCAAAATGTTGAAAAGAGAAAAAATTGTACTTCTCAAAATTATCATGGAGGAATTACATATCTACACATGATTCGAATGATGTTTTGTGATGTACCTATTTAATTTCACATATTTAATGTCATTTGTTTTATTCCCCTAATTGACGGAAATGGTTTCAGATTAGCGACAGGATGTTTAAATTATAAACGGGAATGAATTTAATTACTTTACTTTAATTATAAATTACGCGGTTGTAGAACGCTCGTAAACTTTTTTGTATTATGTTTTGTATTGTTGATGTTTTGCTCTAGATATTTACTTATTTTCCAGACCACTGAAGACATCTATACAGCTCTAAAAGACGTCTATGAATTCCGATGTCGTGGTAAAATATGTGTAAAAGGAAAGGGAGAAATGACGACGTACTTTCTTATAGCTCGTAAAGCTGGCGGAGTGTTTCCTGATCACCCGTCACCAATGACTCCAGAAAGTCCAATGGTGGGACGACCACCTTCGCGAGAATCTCATGGCAGTGGAAATAATCTCCGGCAAGGATCTCTGGGATCCCAAGGAATGCCACCACAAGGGTACGGAGCCATTACCCTGGAACGACAGCCAAGTGCCGACTCTCAAAGACCTAATCTTTCAACACCCACTGGGAGTTTAAGTAAAAACTGTAAGAGGAAAAGTACTAGTGACAGTCCGAGGAATCCCCTGAGGAAGTTGAGTAATTCGTCAGTAACTAACTGTTTGTCTGGCGATATGAACTACAACAGGGTAGATTCCCCAGAGTTACCAGCCATTCACTACATGAATATCAAGTCTCAAGGTTCTCTGGAGCACAACAAGTCGGTTCACAATCAAATGTTTGACAAGCTCAAAGAGAATAACAATACGCCTTCACCTTGTGCCAGTCCTTCGGGATCTTCTGTTACAACCAGTCCTGCTGTCGCGAGAAACAGGATCCAACAGAGCGATCAGATTCCAAGAGCTTCGTCTTTTGAAGGGAAGAGCAATAAATACCAGAACGCTCAACGAACGTCGTCTTACGAATGCAAACAAAAACAGCAGCAGCAAATGCAAAGGTCGTCGTCCCTGGAGACATCCAGTAAACCCCCGTTTGCGTCTTCACCTCTGTTTTATGCTAGGCCAACCCCACTGGTTCTGGCTGGTGTTTCGCACCCTCTGAGACAGTCGATAAAGACGTCTCCCAAACAAGAAGCCATACCGGAGCACCCAAGTCTTTCAGATAACCCGGATAGCTATGACGACGAGAAACAGCCGACACCGCCTAAAGACCTGTTTGCAATGAATAACATCATAAGAGAGTTGGGTCAGGTGGTGAATCCATCACACCCCAACAAACCTTTCCTGCGGCACGTGAAGCGTTATTCTCCAACAAACAATCTTTCCCCGGTGAACGGCGCCTCACAGCAAGACGAACAGCTCGTGAGGGCAGTGTACCGCGAGCCCATCGACCGGTCCCACTCTGGTACACCTCAACAAAACAGCAGCATGCCCAGCGACAAGGTCTCAACGAAGATGAATGGTCTAAAAGGCTCGCCACCGAAACCGCCTCCAAAACCAGATATTCGAAGATCTTCATCTGGATCAAAGGAGAGTAATTCATCTGGTTCCACGATGACTCCTACCTCAGCCCTGGTCGCCAGTATAGACGGGAAGACCATGTCTCTGCTCCCAGACAGCTCATCTCTTGCACTGAGACGAGTGTCATCTGGCGGGGAGCAGCAGAAACCTCATCGCGAAGACCAGTGTGTTGGTAATGGGTACTGTTCAGATGAGAAAAACGGCAACTCGCATTGTTCAGACGTGCAGTCTCCAACTCCCAGCAGATCTAAAAACCCGATGTTTCAGAATCTCCTTTCCTCGGATGAGGATCGCGAGTCTGTTGTGTCTAGAGCGCTGAGTGAACATTCTTCTATTGTCCTTTTGCAGCCGATTGAACTTAAACCATCGAGGCCCGCTTATATCAGACAGATATCGTGTCCCGATGGTAGACATTTTGACATCAATTACCTGCACACTCCTTACCACAGCCTCGACCGATACCTGTCGAGGTCTAGTGACACTATCAACAGTATTCCACACTGTCCGCCAACTCCTAAATTCCCCGTTTCTTCTACGTCTTCGTCGTTAACACAGCTGCTACAGGAGCTGACCGGGGAACCCTCGACTCCACCAGACATGTCTTCATCGCCAAAGATTTCTCGACTGTACAACCCAAAACTACGGAAAAACAAAGGCTGGCTGGAACATATGTCCCGGACAAACGGGAACGTCAGTGTTAAAAGCCCAGGCAAAGAGAGACCAGAGTCTTCCCAGTGTAGTGAAACGAACTGTGACGTCGCCAAATCGGGCGTCAATTCAAATCGCCACTCGATAAACCCTTACCAGGTGAAGCGGAGACAGGCATTCACGATACCACCGCGGCACTGTCGTAGTTTGGACTACATTCCCAGCGATAGAGAGGACTGCCTGTCGTCGGCCGCGTCTTCCGCGTGTGGCAGTCCTCGCATGAAACATTCGTACCTGATTCCGCTGATTTTCGGCAAACACCACCAGGCCGTGGTGGACAGCATCAGCATGTCGTCCGTGGCCAGCAGCAGTGAGATGTCCAAGAGTGACCCGGCCGTCAACTGCGACTCCGGGTCGACGGCCTACGAATCCGAGTACGACAACTACCGCCCTGGCATGACCAGCGACGAGGACTACTTCCTACCCGACACCGTCAGCGACGTCGACATAGACATGTTCGACGACATCAACGTCGACAACGTAACTGTCAGTGACTCATATAGCCTAGAGATGCCTCTAGCACACTTTCATAAGAAAATCACAGATGTTTGACCTCAGTGTCTCGCATAGTCTAGAGATGTCTCTAAGACACTTTAATAAGAAAATCACAGATGTTTCACCTCAGTGACTCTTATTGTATTCTAGAGATGCCTCTAGCATACTTTCATAAGAAAATCACAGATGTTTGACCTTCCTGCTAGCGTGCCATGATGTCAGTGAATTTAAAAACCATGGATAGAAATTTTGAAAATGATAATTATAATGAAAAACGATATGAATATTTCATTGAAACATAAATTATGCAATTTGTGTATAGAAATCCAGCCTGTGTTATTTATACTTTGACATTACGTTGAATGAACTGTTCGCAGTAATCTGTTCTGAATAAACAATAATTATTATTAAACAGTATTAGTTCATGTTCAGTACTACAGTCTTCATCGCTTGACGTTCTTCGCAAACAGCTGTGTTATGGCGATCGTATGTATGTAAACCAACACAGATTCTCGCCCATAGTCATTGTTATGACCAGCAATTTTTTTTTTACCAATATTATTATAATTAAAGGGTTGTTCCTGCATTAATGCATTATCATCACCCACAATAACAACAACAAAACAAACAAACAAATGAATAAAAATATTGTCATTATTATAATCAAAAGGGCCGTTACAGGACTGATTCATAATCACCACCCACAAAAACAAAAAAGAAGCAACAACAACAAACGAGTAAACCAAACAATCCACACACCCTAAAAACAACTCCAACACAACGGCAACAACAATATAAAGGAAACGTTAACACGAACCAAGAACAAACAAAATAACACAAAACAACACCCCCCCCCCCCACACACACACACCCCACCCCCACCCCTAACATCATTGTCTTTGCTATAATCAAAAGGGCTGTTAAATAATAAAAACATAAGTGTCATTATTGTACTCAGTAAGGGTGTTTTTGAATTGATATATTACCTTCAAAAATATTATCGTCATCATCAGTGCTATAATTATTTTTGAATCTATGCATTATTATTATTATTATTATTATTATTATCATTATCATTATTATTACAATCAATAGGGTTGCTGCAGAACAAGAAAAATATCATCATCTGTATAATTGTTAATCCCCTACCGGTCAACCGGAGGGGATTGTCTGTCTGGCGGGCTGGCTTTCCGTCCGTCCGTCCGTCTGACATAGTTTCCCGCACTTTTGTTTGAACAATACCTCAAAATATTGAGCTGAAAGTTTGTATATATGGGCTATAGCATGTACTGTTACAGATCAGGTTTGACTTCCATGGCGATTTACTAATTTTTCACAGATTTAATGCCTCGAACTTTGGAGATACGAACATTTGTTGGGCCCGGTACCTGTATATGTATTGCTCTAGCAGTACTCTCAGAATGCTTGTTAAAATTGGTCTGTTCCAGAATTGGCCACATATGAGAATCGGGATTTTTTTGCACTGCCGCCAAAGAGACGATTCATTTGTATCGATTCTACTTAGGAAATGTATTGTACCAGACACAGCATTATGATTACGGTGCGATCACCTCCCCCATGTGATTAACCCAGAACCGTCCTTAACGACGCGAAACATCGTCATCACTGTAATCTATAAATGAAACAACATCAGAATGTTCGTATATAATTCATTTTAATATGTAGACTTGTATTATCCAAGGCAAAATACGCATTAGGGATTTTCAATAAGAGATCGGACACAGAATATAAAATGAAAATAATCAAACCGGATAATTATTTATTATTAACTTCTATGTTCTAGGAGTAAATAAATATTAACAATGGCACAGCATGACAGTAAGAACCGGAGGGGTGGCGTGGAAGTGGTGTTAGGCGGAGACGTGCAGCATTTACTAGTTGGTTTTAATATATATATATATATATATATATATATATATATATATATATATATATATATATATATATATATATATATATATATATATACTGACGTCCAAAAGAAACTTTACATATATAAAATGTGAATAATTTGATAAATAGTGTTGCTAATCGAAAAGAACCAATTTAGAAAGCACCTTACGAACACTTTATCACGAAGTGCGTGGTGACGTATAGATGCTGAACGTCATGATACTTTCATATCCCACCATATCATATATTATTTTTTTATAATACAATTTCAAGCCCTGTAAACTTTCTTTTGGACATCAGTATATATTGAACGAGGGGCGTGTTCTAAGTCAGTGAACTATGAGGCATAAGATCAGCGCACCCCTGGAATCTGTATTGTCCACAATCCCACGTCGCTATCGGGACGTCTCCGACTGATGTACGACGAAGTCAATATTGTGTGTTGGAGCCTCGTAACGAAATAACATTGTCATCTCACACACCTATTCAGTCTTTGAACGTTCATCTGTGGAAGATATCTTCCCTTTAACTGTGATTAAACCTCACGATGTGAAATGGCAGCTAGCAGAATCTGCAGCACATGTTTAACTGGACTGAGATCCTGAGATCGAGCTGGCCACTCCATTAGCACTATGTTTTTCTGTTGACGATCGTTATTAACTGTCCTGACATAATGTGGACATGTTTTCACGTCCATGAAGATGAAACCAGGACCTAAAGCACCCGATTATGGTCGAACGTAGTGATCCAGTATTTCATCCCTATAACGGACACCTGCCATGTGTCTGAGAAAGACGGGTAGATTAGTTTCAACAACCCCAGTGATCCTTCCCCAAACCATTGCCAACCAGCCACCATAGCAGTTATGTTCACCTGTGTAGGCATCATTATATATCGTCCATCAAACCTTTTCACACACTGGAACGATGATAAGCAACGTTTAATAATACATTTTATTTCAGATCCGTGATTCACAGAACATACATTATTACACATCACATACAAAACTGATTACATAGTATACAGTAGCTTATGCCAGCGATTTACACATACGGGTTTGGCATACACACTTGTACACCGCAGGTTGGCAAGTAGGTCGTTTGAGCTTCCTTCGACTTTCCAGCGAATATGTTGTTGAGCCAAAGTTGAAGAATTACATGGATTAAAGGGACATTCCTGAGTTTGCTGCAATTTTTAAGATGTTATCGACTAACTGAGACTTTTTAACGATTGTAATTACATATCAAATATATTTTTCTACATAAAATATTAGTGGCTGTATATTAAACGTGTTTCTGATCGTTCTAATATTTGTACTAGGTTAAATTTCATATTATTTCCTAAAATATGTTTTTTTCGTACGTATGGGCTTCTTACAAATATTAAAACGGTCAGAAACACATTGAATATACAGACACTGATATTCTAAACAGGAAAATATATTTTATATGTAAATTTACTCGTAGAAATATTTTATTTTGCAGAAACATCTTACAATGCAGCAAACTCAGGAATGTCCCTTTAATATATGTGTCCGTGATCAAACATATATGCAATCCTTAACAGACTTTGTGCAATATATTTATACATAATGCTGGTGTAATATTACTATTGAACAACATCGAACATGAATGAAAAACGAAAATGTCATTTACGAAATGTAATAAATACAAACACTGACTAAATTAAAATCACCACAATTACCGTGTACCAGCGTGGGAGTTGATTCCTTGATCGTGAGCGCTGGGATGGTTTATCAAAGAGATGTGACACGATCTGTACAGCCAGATGATTTAATTTAATATCAGCAACATACGTCACAACCACCAACAGGTGAGATGCTCTCCTCTAGATATCGTTATTACTCAAAGCACACGCAACACACATAACAGATAGAAAGGGAGAACAGGAGAGAGAGAGAGAGAGAGAGAGAGAGAGAGAGAGAGAGAGAGAGAGAGAGAGAGAGAGAGAGAGAGAGAGAGAGAGAGAGAGAGAGAGAGAATGTGATAGAGAACAAGAAAGAGACAGACAGACAGACAGACAGACATACAGACTGCGTCTGGAAATTAAAACATGTTTAGGAGGCCGAGCTCTCGCGAATGCTCTGTTTTCTACCGCTGAACTGGTCAAATTGTTTGCGAGTACTTTTTCTACTGAACTCATCACTGGCAACATCTTTGCTATTGTACCCTGAAACATTTCGTATGGAAGTAATTTTGTGAAGTAATTCCAGTCAAATAATCTAGATATGTTTGAAGAATTCACTGGTTTTGGATGGGCGGGTTTTGGCCATGTGTCGCACTGACGACTGAGGAATTGGGCAAGCCAATCATTTGTTTTTAATCCATGATCCCAATTAAAGATTCAATTTGTACATTGCATGGGAAGGAAGGAAGGAAGGAAATGGTTTATTTAACGACGCACTCAACACATTTTATTTATGGTTATATGGCGTCGGACATATGGTTAAGGACCACACGGATATAAGAGAGAAAACCCGCTGTCGCCACTTCATGGGCTACTCTTTTCGATTAGAAGCAAGAGATCTTTTATATGCACCATCCCACAGACAGGATAGTGCAAACCACGGCCTTTGTTATACCATTTGTGGAACACTGGCTGTATCGAGAAATAGCTCAATAGGTCCACCGACGGGAATCGATCCTAGATCGATCGCACATCAGGCGAGCGCTGTACCACTGAGCTGCGTCCCGCCCTAATATTGCATGGAATGATAATTCTCTTCCCATGGCGTGAATGTATGTACAAACGTATAGTTTGACTCCCTAGTGAAATACGACCGGCCTCGGTGGCGGCGTGGTTAGGCCATCGGTCTACAGGCTGGTAGGTACTGGGTTCGGATCCCAGTCGAGGCATGGGATTTTTAAACCAGATACCGACTCCAAACCCTGAGTGAGTGCTCCGCCAGGCTCAATGGAGGTGTAAACCACTTGCACCGACCAGTGATCCATAACTGGTTCAACAAAGGCCATGGTTTGTGCTATCCTGCCTGTGGGAAGCGCAAATAAAAGATCCCTTGCTGCTAATCGGAAAGAGTAGCCCATGTAGTGGCGACAGCGGGTTTCCTCTCAAAATCTGTGTGGTCCTTAACCATATGTCTGACGTCATATAACCGTAAATAAAATGTGTTGAGTGCGTCGTTAAGTAAAACATTTCTTTCTTTCTTTCCCTAGTTAAATACATACATGAAGAAATAATAAAACGTAATCTTTAACAGTTGCTTTAACCATAGGAGGCAGAGTGTTTTTTGCCCGAATTAAACGAAAATGTATGAATCTGGATTAAATATTTTATAATTACTGCCAAACAGCTATATAATGTATTTGCTCGGGCATTTTTGTTTTAGTTTTTTTTTTTTGGAAGGGGGCTAGTAGTTACCCCACCCCGTCTCGTACGTTTATTGCTTTAAATGATGTTGAAAGGTGGTGTATGTTTGTACTTCTATATAATAATTGGATCTCAGCGCATCCTCTGTCACGAAGATTTACAGTTGGATGGGCTAATACCCACTATCCCCGCCCCTTCGACCCCCAACTTCCAACGCTCGTGTGATTCTTACTGAGGTTTTTCTCATAGAGATTCTTTGATTCAAACCTACATGGATGTCAGAAAATATCCCGTTCACTTTTAAATGAAAGCGTGATTCATCACTGTCAAAATGGCGACCATCATGTTTTGTGCTTACGATCACGTCTGCTCGGCACGCGAGACTCTGTATTACTGTTTCTGGGGTCACACGTGACAATCTGCCGGTAACGCCGATAAGAGCAATTTATTTCAGTATTAGAGACACTTTGGTTGAGATATTCCGTCTGATTAAACCTCCAAGTTACAGCACAAACGTAGGTTCCAGGTTATATATCTATGTCTGTCTGTCTGTCTCTGTGTACGTACTGAATGTATGACATTAGTGTATGTGTATGTGTGTGTGTGTGTGTGTGTGTGTGTGTGTGCGTGCGTGTGCCTTTGTGTCTGTGCGTCTGTGTGTGTGTCTGTGTGTGTATGTATGTATGTATGTATGTCTGAGTGTGTGTGTGTGTATGTGTGTGCTTGTTTGTGTGTGTGGTGTGTGTGTATTTGTGTGTGTGTTTGTCTGTGTGTATTGTTGTTGTAGGTATTTGTGTATTTGTGTGTCTGTATATATGTGTCTGTCTATGTCTCTCTCTCTCTCTCTCTCTCTCTCTCTCTCTCTCTCTCTCTCTCTCTCTCTCTCTCTCTCTCTCTCTCTCGCTCTCTCTGTGTGCCTGTGTGTCTGTGTGTGTGTGAGAGAGATTGTGTATGTGTGTGTGTGTATGTGTGTCTGTTGCATGCGATGTTTTACACTTACTAATATTACATTTTGGATTTGTTTACAAAGCTGTTCCCGATTCCTAATATATGTCAAAGGATCAATTCAGTTTAATTTAGAGACCTACTTTGACTTACGTGGGATTACGTCATTTCCTGTATTCGAATTAGGACATGCTGGCATGACAATAAACCTTTAGGTGGATGATTAAACATAGGGTTTATAATTTGTCGACATTAAATATAAGACTCACTCATCCCGAAATGAGTAGATTTTTTTAATGTTTATCTTCTGAAAATTCAGTTAAACCCAGTGCGAAGTTTTGGATACCGCAATATACAATTATCAAATATTTCAATCTAATTTTCAAATTTAATTAAGTAATTAACAAACTAATTTGTTTGTTTCCTATTCCTATTCCTCCTCCTTCTCCTCCTCCTCCTCATCATCATAATCATCATCTTCTTATTATTATATTTTAGATTATAACTATAATTAATTTCAGAAATGTTACTTCTGTGGTTTATCTGCGCCTCTCTTGTTCCACCTACATTGGGACGTGACTGCGCATGTGCAACAGGAAGTGTTCACGTTCGAAGTGGCGCAGGAGTAGGTCACAGTAGTCTGGGTATTCTAAGCCCTGGACAGTGTGTGACGTACAGAGGTAACCAGGTTCAAAACGGAGGATTACAATGGGCCCGGGTCGAGTACAATGGGCACGTGAGGATGTTCTTCTTCTTTTCTTTTGTCTTCTTCTTGTCGTCCTCCTCCTTTCTTCTTATTGTTCTCTTCCACCTTTCTTATTCTTGTTCTCTTCTTCCTTTCCTCTTTTTTCTTCTTCTTCTTCTTTGTCTTCTTCTTCTTCTTTTTCTTCTACTCTAAACTGAAACAATCTTATCAGGTAGGTACAGTGGAAGTGAGGATTTTCGACGTCTTCTTCTTCTTCTTCTTCTTTTTCTTCTCTTCCTCCTTCTCCTCCATATTCTTCTTCTTCTCCGTTCTACAACTTCTTCTTCTCCTCCTCCTTCTTCTTCTCCTCCTCCTTCTTCTTCAAACCCAAACATCTAAATTTGAGGATCCACTATAGATTACCCCCAACGAAAGGCGTTTTATAATCTCCTGCTGCCCTACCAAGCTGTACTGCATACACGTTTAATAAATTTCGAAGTAACCATGTGTGATGAGGTATCGTTTAACAACTATTCCGTTCCGTTTCCATTTAACAAAAGTTAAGCCTACTTCTGGCTTTATTTCCCACATTGTGTCCTTGCAAATTTCCACTGCTGGCACCATATCTTTTTGCCTGTTTCATGCTATCTTTATATCAGATAATAGTGTCTGGTTGAACATCTGTACATATTTCATTATCTAGTGTGCTGAGCAAAATTAAAGGCCATATGTGGAATTAGCAGTGATATATGTGGCAGACGTCATTAATTCGTATAAAAAAAAGTAAAGTTTGTTTTATTTAACGACGCCACTAGAGCACATTGATTTTTTTATCTTATCATCGGCTATTGGACGTCAAACATATGGTCATTCTGACACAGTTTTTAGAGGAAACCCGCTGTCGCCACATAGGCTACTCTTTTTTACGACAGGCAGCAAGGGGTCTTTTATTTGCGCTTCCCACAGGCAGGATAGCACAAACCATGGCCTTTGTTGAACCAGTTATGGATCACTGGTTGGTGCAAGTGGTTTACACCTACCCATTGAGCCTTGCGGAGCACTCACTCAGGGCTTAGAGTCGGTATCTGGATTAAAAATCCCATGCCTCGACTGGGATCCGAACCCAGTACCTACCAGCCTGTAGACCGATGGCCTAACCACGACGCTACCGAGGCCGGTTTAATTCGTATAAGTCTTTAGCACTGTTATAACACGTTTTACGTTTCACTCACGAAAGAATGGTTAAAGAAGTGGACCTTTAGTTCAAAGAAAAGGGCGGGACGTAGTCCAATGGTAAAGCCCCCGCTCGATGTGCGGTCGGTCTGGGATCGATTCCCGTCGGTGGGCCCATAGGGCTATTTCTCATTCCAGCCAGTGCACCACGACTGGTATATCAAAGACCGTGGTATGTACTACCCTGTCTATGGGATGGTGCATATAAAAGATCCCTTGCTGCTAATCGAAAAGAGTAGCCCATGAAGTGGTGACAGCTGGTTTCCTCGCTCAATATCTGTGTGGTCCTTAACCATATGTCTGACGCCATATAACCGTAAAATAAAATGTGTTGAGTGCCTCGTTAAATAAAACATTTCCTTCCTTGATTCCTAAGACTCATATAGACTGAATGCACTAGTTTCAATGAGAGTGTCTAGATTGGATGCGATGAATCAGTCTACAAAACGCATGCGACCAGGTGCAATGAAATAACAGTAATTGTTTTATGAGCCCAAAACGCAAGCCACAAACGCACGAGACGCAGCAGTCGGACGGCACGCACGCGCCATGTCCTATCTAAATGATTCTTAAGTATTTCAGTTACAAGACAGAACAAATCATTGTAGATAATTTGGTTGTAATCCCCGAGATTTGATATTACTGTTGTTTTCATAGCTAGGTTACATGTTCTGTTAGTTTGTTCGCTCTAGTTCACAAACAAATGATATTTTGAGTTCAGATGTCAAGGACACGACTCCTATCACATCTTCAAGGCCGTTTATCTTTTATCTCTATGTGGTTTCGTTTGCCGGGAGGAGCGATCGGTCTAGAATCGATTCCCGTCAGTGGGCCAATTGAGCTATTTCACGTTCTAGCCACTGCTCCACAACAGTTGTTATAAAGCCTATGGTATGTACTGTCCTGTCGGCGGGATGGCGGATTTACAATATACACTGCTGTTAATCAAAAAGAGTAGTCCTTTGGGTGGCAAAAGCGGGTTTCTTCTCTCGTTATCTGTCTGGTCCATAACCATATGTCCGACGCTATATTACAGTAGATGTAAATGTGTTGAGCCAGTCGTTAAATAAAACATTCCTTTCTTTCATTTGCCAGGACGCATACGTTGCTGCCAATTGGTTGCGCTTCCAAGCGTGTTCAGGTAAAGTAGGAATAAATGTTTCTAAAATAAAATACATAATATTAAAGGCGTTTTCATTCGCTTGAATCCAAAGAGAAAAGAAAACTAAACTTGATCCATCGATTCAGTTTGAACGTTCTTCCGAGACTATCATAGGGGATCGATCATGAGGCCCATGGCACCTCAGGCGAGCGTTCTACTTCAGAGCCGTATCCTCCCGTCCCTGTTTTGTCCAACTCCGATAACTTCAGAGCTGTATCCTCCCGTCCCTGTTTTATCCAACTCCGATAACTTCAGAGCTGTATCCTCCCGTCCCTGTTTTGTCCAACTCCGATAACTTCAGAGCCGTATCCGTCCCTGTTTTGTCCAACTCCGATAACTTCAGAGCCGTATCCTCCCGTCCGTTTTGTCCAACTCCGATAACATCAGAGCCGTATCCTCCCGTCCCTGTTTTGTCCAAAAAAACCACCCAATTAAAATTACTTTACTACTAATATTACTCATTTCGAAGTTATTTATTCAGTAATCAAACGACTGGAACTGTGGAATGGAGAACAATGTAAACACGTTTTCTGTAAAGTTCTGTACAAACAGGTGGCTATTTGAGTTCTGTAACATTTTTTGTTTCTGTAACTAGTTTACGTTAATGGTGTTTAATTTTGCATTACAAGAGTGCAGTTCTCATATCATATACTGACATTCTATTGCTGTTTAATATAGCATTGCACGAGTTAAGTTTTCACGTTACACACTAATGCTATATCACAATCCGTCCAGGTGCTACAACCAATTCGCAGCAGTTGCCCGGATGTCCACGCATCATTTCGCGGGCCGAGTGGGGTGCGCGCGAACCTAGTACACATATCCCGGACTTAGCGCACACTCCACAGATGGTCTACATCCACCACGGGGCAACGCGAGGCTGCACAACACAAAACGAGTGCGCCGCCATTGTCAGGTCCTACCAAAATTACCACATGGACACACATGGTAAGATATGGAACAAGGTCCGTTCCTGACAGAATTACCACATGGACACACATGGTAAGATATGAAACATGGTCCGTTCCTAACAGAATTACCACATGGATACACATGGTAAGATATGAAACACGGTCCATTCCTGACAGAATTACCACATGGACACACATGGTAAGATATGGAACAAGGTCCGTTCCTCCCAGAATTACCACATGGACACACATAGTAAGATATGAAACAAAGTCAGTTCCTGACAGAATTACCACATGGACACACATTGTAAGATATGGAACAAGGTCCGTTCCTACCAGAATTACCACATGGACACACATGGTAAGATATGAAACATGGTCCATTCCTGCCAGAATTACCACATGGACACACATGGTAAGATATGAAACATGGTCCATTCCTACCAGAATTACCACATGGACACACATGGTAAGATATGAAACATGTTCCGTTCTTGCCAGAATGACCACATGGACACACATGGTAAGATATGGAACAAGGTCCGTTCCTCCCAGAATTACCACATGGACACACATAGTAAGATATGAAACAAGGTCAGTTCCTGACAGAATTACCACATGGACACACATTGTAAGATATGGAACAAGGTCCGTTCCTACCAGAATTACCACATGGACACACATGGTAAGATATGAAACAGGGTCAGTTCCTGACAGAATTACCACATGGACACACATGGTAAGATATGAAACAGGGTCAGTTCCTGACAGAATTACCACATGGACACACATGGTAAGATATGAAACATGGTCCATTCCTGCCAGAATGAACACACATGGTCATGGTCCATTCCTGCCAGAATTACCACATGGACACACATGGTAAGATATGAAACATGTTCCGTTCTTGCCAGAATGACCACATGGACACACATGGTAAGATATGAAACATGTTCCGTTCTTGCCAGAATTACCACATGGACACACATGGTAAGATATGAAACATGGGAATTTCTGACAGAATTACCACATGAACACTTGGTAAGATATGAAACATGGTACGTTCCTGCCAGAATTACCACATGGACACACATGGTAAGATATGAAACATGGTACGTTCCTGCCAGAATTACCACATGGACACACATGGTAAGATATGAAACATGGTACGTTCCTGACAGAATTACCACATGGACAAATATGGTAAGATATGAAACATGGTACGTTCCTGACAGAATTACCACATGGACACACATGGTAAGATATGAAATGCTAATGGTTCCTTCATAAACCACATTCGCACTTAGCCACTCATAATATATCAATAAAGTAGAATTTTGCAAATTGTTTTGTGTAAGGCACCACTAGAGCACATTGATTTATTAATCACCGGCTATTGGATGTCAAACATTTGGTAATTTTGACTCAGAGGAAACCCGCTACATTTTTCCAGTAGTAGAAAGGAATCTTTTATATACACTTTCCCACAGACAGGAAAGCACATACCACAGCCTTTGACCAGTTCGATGCAAGCAGCTCAAGCGAGCACTAAAGTAGAAAATGCAACCGTGTATATACTACGCTCGACAAGGTGAAGCAAGAAACGGTCTCATACGCCCACGCACACACACGCACACACACACACACAGTGTCACGCACAGACGCACACACACACACACACATCCACATTCACACACAGGTAAACTTTAAAACACAAGCACAAATGCTACCATATTAAATCAAAACTCAAATATTAATGCGCTTAAACTTTTATTTTTGTTAAAAGGTGAAAAAAGGTTTTGATAAATTACCGAAAATCCGTAACATATGTCATGACCACAATACTCCAAGTAGGGTTAAAGTCAGTTAGATGTGCACAAATCTGCCATAAAATATATGTTTCTAAACATCGAAGAACCCATTGAGCTATTTCTCGTTCCAGCCATTTCACCACGACTGTTGTATCAAAGACGCTATCTTGTCTGTGTGATGGTGCATATAAACGATCCCTTGCTACTAATGAAAATGTAGCGAGTTTCCTCTCTGAGACCACATGTCAGAATTAACAAATGTTTGACATCCAACAGCCGGTGATTAATAAATCAATGTGCTCTAGTGGTGTCGTTAAACAAAACAATTTTTTCTTGATTAAGGCCATGAACAAATCTTATGATGGATTTGCTTGTTTGTTAAAACGTGTGTGACCAAGGTTGAAAATATCGGGTATCCTCTTGCCATTTGACTTTAGAAGTCTTTTATTTTAAGTGAAAAAGTTGCAATTTAGTTTACATCAAAAATAGTTTTATGATTTAAAAAATGCAATGGAATTTTCTAAAGTGTAACATTACCCCCTTCCCTCAAAAAATAAAATAAATAAATAAAACAAGAAAAATAAAGAAAGCAAAAAAGAAAGAAAAAAGAAAAAAAAGAAGGAAAAAAAAGAAGGTTACAATGCCTCTGAATTGTGATACCAGCAGGTTTCTTCTTTGTGTTTCAGGCTGGGACGACATCGGTTACACGTTTGTGATTGGCGAGGACGGTAATATATACGAGGCTCGTGGCTGGGACAAGTTTGGTACCCACACCCGTAACCACAACCACGACGGGTTAGGTAAAGTGATACCCAGATTTGAATATTAGTTTAAGAACATCGTGGAGACGAGTATCGGATGCTAGGTTCAGACTGTCAACTGTCACTACGAAGTTGGCCAACTCCACATTTGCGTTGTAAATTCCCCAACTCCCGACTTACGACGTGTACACTCCGATGAGCAACTAATCGGTCGTGGACGTTGCATACGACGAAATCTATTTCAGACTAGCTCACACTAGCAAATGGACTGTCGTAGAAGTCGTGAGAGCAGAAAATTAGCCAACTCCGTCGTGACAATTGGTAGTCTGGTCCTAGTATTACATTAATAACACTTCTGTTATCTTCCTTTTACAAGGCTATAGGAATTGGAGCTGGGGGTAGGGTGGGTGCTGTGCCATCACCATAGTACAAAAGTGTACGTGTTTTGTCCTACTCTGTAGAAATAAAGATAAACATGGCTTGTCTTCCTCTCACAAGGGACTGTGCCCACTCCTTTAGAGATTGTTTCCATCATCCCCGTCCTAATTCAGATATAGTACCTTTGACCTGAAGTAAGACTGGGATGTAGTTCTCTAGTAGAGGGCCGGGGTTTAGCTCAGTCGGTTGAGCGCTCACTTCAAGTGCTTGCGTCGCAGGATCGAACCACCTCAGTGGATCCGTTCAACTGACTGGGTTTTTTCTTGCTCCAACCAGTGCACCACAACTGGTCAAAGGCCGTGGCATGTGCTTTACTGGCTGTGGGAAAGTGCTAATAAAAGATCCCTTGCTGCATTAAGGAAATGTCACGGGTTTCCTCTGTTGACTACGAGTCAGAACTACCAAATGTTTGACATTCAATAGCTGATGATTAATATATTAATGTGCTCTAGTGGTGTCGTGAAACAAAACAAAAATTTTCTCAAGTAGAGTGCTCCCAAGAATCGCCTAAGTACACGACATTGACTTTCGTGGACATTGTAATATTAATTTATGATCTTAGTTGAGGGTATACGGAGTGCATGTATACAGCCTTCAGCTCCGAATATCCAACAGATGTGTGTATGGGGTTTATTTATTTATCTGGAAAGAATCTGGATCGGATCAGTGTAGTTTAAACCTCTGTAGAGGCCCCTTTTAATACCATCTGCATTCACAGTAGGTCTATGATCGATCCCCGACAGTGAGCCAATTGGGCCATTTCTCGTTCCAGCCAGTGCACCACAACTGGTAGTTCAAAGGCCGTGCTATGTTGTGTCACGTCTGACGGACGGCGTATATGAAATATCGCTTGCTACTAATGGAAAAATGTAGCGTGTTTTCTTTGTAAGACTATATGTCGAAATTACCAAATGTTTGACATCTAATACCAGATGATTAATAAATCAATATGCTCTAGTTAGAAAAACGAAATCAAAAATACTTTAATCCTGTTTTTATATTCCACAAGAACCGTGCACAGGCCGACTAGGCCCTGGCCTAATGCGTCACATGTTAGGGGCGGCGAAATCTTGCAAACTACAAAACATCTTTATAGGGGGGGAAATCTGTATTTTGGAGGGGTACTTATCTGAATAGGAATACTGTAATAAATTGTGCAGCAAGCATCACTAACCTAGAGCTAACTAGTTACAGTTTGGTTATGGTTTTGTGTGTATGTGTGTGTGTCGGAGCGGGGGGGGGGGGGGGGGTCAAAATATCAGTGACCTAGGGGTGCCAAATATTCAAATACGCCTGTGTATTCTACAAGTGATTGCTGCCTACTATATTGCAGGTTTCTGTGTGATTGGAGATTTCACATCACACGTTCCGAACACTGCCGCACAAAACGCCGTCAAGCAGCTGATACAGTGCGCGGTGGACAACGGCAAAATCCGGCACAACTACATCGTCAAGGGCCACCGTGACGTTGTGCAGACGTCGTGCCCGGGAACCAAGTTTTACGAGCTGATCCACAGTTGGCCGCATTACATGAAAGATCACTGAACAAAACGACATGGTGGTGGTTTTCAACTGTAATAAAAACAGATCGGATGCATATTATATGGTTTCCAGACTTATTACTGTCTAAAGGCCCAGTCACACCGGGCTTGCAACCAGGTTACGACCTAGCTGCGACCGAAAAATGTTGCAATCGTGGGCAAATCGTACAAAGAGCGTGCGACTGGTTGCAGAGGTCGTGGGTGATCGCCATAGCAAAATCAGTCGCAGCAAGGTCGATGGTCATGTTCAAAACTTCTGACCTGCGATTCCAAATCGTAAGAGGTTGCAGACAGGTCTTACATGGTCGTACCACCAGTCGTACATGCTCGCACCACCAGTCGTGGATGATCGCGGGTCCCACAGTCGCACGATTGGTCGTGCAACTGGTCGTACCACCTGACAATTGGTGGTGCCACCTGTGGTACGACCTCACGATCGGTAGTGCGACCAGTCACGACCTGTCCCGACTGGTTGCACGACCTTACGATTGGTGGTACCACCTGTCTTTAGCTGCCCGAGCCCAGTATATATGTAGCGCTTCTGGGGATTCAGGTCACTCTCCACTACGACGCCCGAAGAGGGAATATCGTTATGCCACCAGGAAGACTCGAACTTATGTCGGTCGGGCTCCAGATGGAACAGCAACAACAGCTGGGTGCTGTAGCCGATATCTAATTGAATGACCTGCGACCGATCGCACGACTAGCTGCGACTGCGTAGGTATATACGACTGACTAGTCGCACGATTACCTACGACTGATCTTGCGATCAATCTTCTCCAATCGTTGGTGATCGCACGACCAAGCGTGCCACCAATCGTACGATGACCTACCACCAGTCTTAAAAGCAATCGCAGCATGCGACCGCTATGGAGATCGTCGCAAACATTGCCGATTGGTCGTATCTCTGCCAAATCGCCACCAATCGCATGATCCAGAAATCGTACGATCCGGTGTGACTAGGGCTTAACGCAAATCTGGTTTTCATCAAATCTATCACACGTCGACTACAAACGCAAATCGATGCAGACCAAAGAATTTGTTTATGAAAATACAGTTGCAGAAGAACAGCGTTATGCTAGGATCATGTTACCAATCGTCACGACGGAATGGAGTTGTAAATTGCTCCACTCCCGACTTACTAAAGGTACGCTGTGGTTAACAACTATTCGCGATCGTAGAAGTTGCATAAGACAAGAATCGAGTTGTAAGAGCGCTTACACTAGCAACTGGGCAGTCGTAAAGTCAATAGATCGACCAGTTGGCTAACACCGCCGTAACATTTGGCAGTCTGACTCTAGCATTAGTCTGCGTCGGGTCGGGTTACACCGGTGCAACTTGGCGAAATCGGCTGTTGGTGGTTTTATGGAAACCAGGCTTAAGGATTGTCCAGTTATGGCTATCTTTACAGACCTGTCAATCGGTGTAGAGATCATTAAAACAACGTGGTGGTTTTTACGCATAACAAAACGAAACACTGATACTGCACAGTCTTCCTCAGTGGTAGTATGCTGGTTTGAGGTGCTTTAATGCGCAGGTAAATGATTTCCTTCGACGGATTCGGGTTGTGTTCTGTTCCAACCTGTGCCTGGTACATCAAACGCCGTGGTAGGAGTAGCCTATATGCCGGCATCAGGCTGTACTCTCTCTCTCTCTCTCTCTCTCTCTCTCTCTCTCTCTCTCTCTCTCTCTCTCTCTCTGTCTGTCTGTCTCTCTCTCTCTCTCTCTCTCTCTCTCTCTCTCTCTCTCTCTCTCTCTCTCTCTCTCTCTCTCTCTCTCTCTCTTTCTATGTCTGTCTGTCTGTCTGTCTGTCTCTCTCTCTCTCTCTCTCTCTCTCTCTCTCTCTCTCTCTCTCTCTCTCTCTCTCTCTCTCTCTCTCTCTCTCTCTCTCTCTCTCTCTCTCTTCCTATGTCTGTCTGTCTGTCTGTCTATCTTTCTCTCTCTCTCTCTCTTTCTATGTCTGTCTGTCTGTCTGTCTGTCTGTCTCTCTCTCTCTCTCTCTCTCTCTCTCTCTCTCTCTCTCTCTCTCTCTCTCTCTCTCTCTCTCTCTCTATATATATATATATATATATATATATATATATATATATACATATATATATATATATATCTGGACTGTTTGTCTAGTATAAGCGGTTAATGACGAGTTGTTCGTGAGAAAGAAGTAAGTTAAAGCTCACTCTGACTCTGTGTGGTGACCGGTACCAAGCTGCGAACCCAGTACATACCAGACTGAATTTAGTGGCCAAACCACCATGTCGACAATGCCAATTATCATGTTTCTGTTTGGGTTTTTTCTCTAAGATTATGAACCATCAGTTGTTGATGAACATGCGTTTTATACCTGTCATCATAGTGAGTAATGTGTTATAGTCCGTGTACGTCAAAGGGAACCGATTAATTGGTAACTCAAATGAAGAACTTTAAAACTCACATTAACAAACCCATATTGTTTTAAACCAATACCAACTCGCATATTTTTGTTCAATCAGTTTTAGTGTAAATAAGCATGGCTCTTAAGAAATTGTCATCAAATTCCATAGATTAAATCTTCGTTTTGGATACAGGGAGGCAAAACCTTTTTTTTCTCGAAATATGGACAATCATATGTACACATATATATAAGATCACAACCTAGGTGGACAAGCCAACAAACTACTGGAAATTTGTAGATCGCAGTTAAATATGATGCACCTCTGTGATATTCGTGCATTCCACTTGCCCAACAGTAAGTTTCAGAGTTGGGCTGCACACTGGATCGTACGTTTCTGGATCGTGCGATTGGTGACAATTTGGCCGAAATACGACCACTCGGCAATGTTTGCTACGATCTCCATTTGCGATTGCTCTTAAGACTGATGGTCGCAGGTCGCCATAATTGATAGTACGATCGGTCGCTGATCGCCACCACTAGTCGTACGATCACCAACGACTGGAGAAGATCGATCGCAAGATCAATCGTAGGTAATCGTGCGAATAGTGGTGGCGATCAGCGACCGATCGTACAATCAATTATGGCGACCTGCGACCGCTCGCATGATCGAAAGAAAGAAATGTTTTATTTAACGACTGTCACGGGGATTCTATAACACAATACACTTTGGAATCTGTATTAATCTACGCTGACAAATGTACAGCCGTAGTAGTTAATTAATAACAACAATAATAACAACCCAGAACTGATCACTTAATTAGTTAATCTCTAGGTGTCTAGTTACACAATATGCGAATCACTTCACCGTTACACAACACCCACGCGTGTGATAATTGAGAAACGCTTCCAGGAGAAGTTAATTAATAAAGGAATTACAACACCATTCCTAACTGGTTAATTTTTAATTAACCCTACTACTCGTTCAGTAACGTGTGATAATTTAGGAACGCTTCCAGGGGAACTTAATTAATAAAGGAATTACAGCTCTATTCCTAATGGGTTAATTTTTAATTAACCCTAACTACTCATTCAGTAACCTTGTGACACAGAATTAATACTGATACCGATCACAATAAAGACAATAACCTACAGTGTACCTAGGTCCGCTAGGATGACTGGCTAAGCTTTATATTACCAAATACTCATATAATGTTAGAACAAGAAGTCTACGATTTACTTCGTCAGATGACCGAAGACACTGTCTAAAGAATATTGGTATAATACAGTATTAAAATATTTAAAAGTCACATCAATCACATCAAGGTTATACACAGAGCAGAAATAATATATTTACCAGTCCAAACGGACAACATTCCCCCTGGACGCCTTCCAAATGTTTCTCGTCGATATCTCTAAAACACTAGCTATTTATTATAAATCAGGATTTTGCCTGGGGGTACAATGCGGTACCTCACGTATCATCTCATATTCTAACTCTACTAGAGTCGGTATATTTCTCTCTGATCGTCAGTCTGGCTGTCGCCAACCGCGAGCAATCTCCTGGCCATAAACAGCACTACCGGAGATATTACGTAACTACTAGCCACATGGCCTCCGCACCTGGCTGGGTGTGTATTAGGCGTACCGATCGAGGACCGTCGCGCAGAAGTATTACGTAACAAGTTGCCCATCTGGGCTTAAGTGCAATTAAACTGCACACGGCCCTCTAAAACAAGTAAAATCGCCACAGGCGAAAACAAATTAAAAGCATGTACCGTCACAACAACGCACTCAACACATTTTATTTACGGTTATATGGGGTCAGACATATGGTTAAGGACCACACAGATATTGAGAGAGGAAACCCGCTGTCGCCACTTCATGGGCTACTCTTTTCGATTATCAACAAGGGATTTTTTATATGCACCATCCCACAGACAGGATGGTACATACCACTGCCTTTGATATACCAGTCGTGGTGCACTGGCCGGAACGAGAAATAGCTTAATGGGCCCACCGACGGGGATCGATCCCAAACCGACCGCGCATCAAGCGAGCGCTTTTACCACTGGGCTACGTCCCGCCCCTTGCATGATCGATCGCAGCCAGTCGTGAAATGGGTCGCTCAGTCAGATATATAAAGGCTTGCGGTCGTGCGTCAGCATCAGTAGTCATCTAGCTCTCAAGAATTACACTTCGTCGAACTTCTCAACTGAAACTATAAATCGCTATGCCTCCCAAGAAGGGAAAGGGCCGAGGGAAGAGGACCCAGCCAGAGCCAGAATCTAATTTCGGAGAGATTTTGGCTGAGATTCACCCGGTGTCGTAGTGGAGAGTGACCTGTACCCCAGAAGCCATTCCAAATATACTGGTCTGTGAGCTAAAGACTAGGTGTACCAACACTTGTAAGGTCGTGCAACCAGTTGGGACAGGTCGTAACTGGTCGCACTACCAATCGTGAGGTCGTACGACAGGTGGCACCAACAATCGTCAGATGGCATGACCAGTAGCACGACCAATCGTGCGACTACTTGACCCGCGATCATGCACGACGTCTTACGATTTGGAATCGCAGGTCAGAAGTTTTGAACATGACCATCGACCTTGCGACTGATTTTGCTTTGGCGATCACCCACCTTTACGACCAGTCGCGCGCTCTTTCTACGATTTGCCCGCGATTCCAACATTTTTCGGTTGCAGCTAGGTCGTAACCAGGTCGCAGGCCCTTTATGACTGGAGCTTATGGAAACTGTTCACGTTATTTTTGAAATTCATTCTAAATGATTTGTGTCCCCATTGAACCAGATGGTGGAAACTGATGTTTGATAAAATGTTCCCAACAAGACCCTCCAGACCCTAATTATTTCCTAGGAGTTTTTTGTTTCACGGAAACTCATTTATATATGTATATGTTGGTTGATTGTTGTATCTTTGTGTCCATTTTTCAACAACCCCTATGGGTAAATTACACGTGCAGTTATACCGTTAGTCTCACTACATTACTGATACATCGGCTGGGAAATTAGGAGGTTGTGCCCAAGACAGACGTGCTTGATCCGCGATGCCAAAATGGTTGATTGATTGACCAACTAATAAGTCTTCAGATGAAACTATGGACAGCATTTAGATTAGTCGGTTGAGTGCTCGCCTGAGGTGCTTGCGTCGCAGGATGGAACGTACTTGGTGGATCCAGTCAACTGATTGGGGTTTTTCTTGTTCCAACCACTGCACCACAACTGGTCAAAGGCCGTGGTATGTACTTTCCTGTCTGTGTGAAAGTGCATATAAAAGATCCTTTGTTGCATTAGAAAAATGTAGCGGGTTTCTTCTGATAACTATGTGTCAGAATGGCCAAATGCTTGACATCCAATAGCCGATGATTAATTAATCAATATACTCTAATGGTGTCGTCAAACAAAACAAACTTTAACTTCAGATGAAACTGTCTACATTGGCTATTTCTGCATTTTGACTTGATACCTGCATTAAAAATGAGGTGTAAGATATCAAATTTGATAGTTATATAGTTTGTCTGGTGGTTTTGAAAAACTTTTTATTACCCCAGCAGGCATTCATAACGGGGAAAATAAAAATAATAATTTCTCACTGAGAAATTATCATGCATTGGTTTAACGTACAATACTATTGGATGATTTTACGCCGATAAACCAATCACCGTGTCGGTATTAAATATGACATCATCACGATTTGGCAAAGCACACACAATGACGTCACGTAGTTTAAAGCGTTTGCGTTTACATCTTTCTGGTTTCAGTGTAATATAATTCCAATCTCTAAAAATCCCTTTATTATAAACCCTTGGATTGGTCAAATTCGTATCACGTGATGATAAAAACTGGCATTCATAGCACCATGAATCTCAGTTTAGCACTATTTTTGGCTATATAGCCGGAACTACTTTATGAATTATGTCAAGAAAGGAATCCCCGAGGAATTTCCTTGAGATTCTATTTTTAGACATCAAACAGTAATCGTCTGCTGTCAAACTTGTAAACATCTAAAAATCTTCACATATAAATTATACCATACAAAATAGGTCGCTTCAGACATTTTTATTAAAGGTTAAAAGTTATTGAAATTACTTACGTTACATGTTTATAGTGAATTCAAAATCCCACAGCTAAAAATCTATTTTGTCGATCCAAAAAAAGTGTATAATTCCAATGGAATTTGGTCTTTTACAAAAGCGATTTCAAAAACAAAATGCAGTCAGTTCATGCCAACCATTAGCAGTAACGCGCATTCAACGGCATTGTAGTATGACGTACACAACACATAGCCACTGCGATCCAATCTTTAAACGACTCGGGTTTTGAAACTAGGTATATCATGTACATGTCGGGACACAGGAACGAAGCTTCAATTCGAAGCTACAACAGAGAATGTTCCACTTTCCAAAAACGAAACATCAGCATGGCACTGTCAAATGTCACGAATACTTGTGTCGCACCACTTGAAGTCACACATGCCAAAACCATCCTGTGTTGCCACTTCCACAATTACAAGGCCAGTAAACACAGAAACTCGCGACACACCTGTTTCATCCATTTCCGGAAACATTGAAACCACTTTCTCCATGTCAAATCTATCAACACATGGAATTTTCACGCACTCAAACATTTTATAACTGTAATTTCAACGTCGTAATTGGTAAATCTGGACAGTAATCAAAAAATGGCGCCCATCCACAGTTCGTAGTTAAATATTCATACACCAACCGCTTCACATATAAATTATACCATACAAAATAGATCGCTTCAGACATTTTTATTACAGGTTAAAAGTTATTAAAATTACTTACGTTATATGTTTCTAGTGAATTCAAAATGTTTCTAGTTGGTATTGATATTTAATGCAAAAAATTAATATGAATTGTATTAATGATTGTAACATTGTCATTCTCTCATTCGGCTATTGACGGGAAAAGCCGAAACCACCATAGGAATTCCGCTAATGTTGAGTATGAATTTCGTGTTAATAAAATAGTAAATAGTTGGAAAATAGAGTTCACTTTTTATTTTAAAGAGGTTTACATTAATGACATGGTTATGTGTTTGGAATTATAAGAATTGAACGTGAATATTTTTGAGTTTCATGCTAGTATGAAACTCAAAAAATTTCACGTTCAATTCTTAAATAATCGTAGTTTAATGTAATTCATTACCGATTTTAATTTTTTTTTTTTTTACAGAATATATAGAACTTTGGGTTTTGAAAATTATCCGTGAACCGTAAATAAAATACAAAGTTGAAGGACAGTAAAGTAGTTTGCGTCGTTTCTATATACATGGACGTGTAGCCGATGTAGGCTGTATCGAAAATAAAGGCTTTTAAAACCCCCAAATAGCTGGGGTAATAAATAGAATAACAAACTCGGTACCAGTTATTATCAAATTTATGTCCCTCGTGAAATAATTTTCACTCGGGACATAAATTTGATAATAACTGGTAACTTGTTTATTATCCTCTATATATGTATAGATTTTTTAATGTTATGCGAGTTGGTATGCTTTTAAAACTTAATAATATGTTTTAAATGACTATTAAAGGGACATTCCTGAGTTTGCTGCAATTTTAAGATGTTATTGACTAGCAGAGACTTTTTAGCGATTGTAATTACATAATTTATTAGTGGCTGTATATTAAACGTGCTTCCGATCGTTGTAATATTTGTACTAGGTTAAATTTCATTTTATTTCGTTTTTTTCGTACATACGAAGACAAAATCCAGTTTGGGCTTCTTACAAATATTATGACGACCAGAAACACATTGAATATACAAACACTGATATTCTAATCAAGAAAATATATTTAATATGTAAGTTTAATCGTAGAAATATTTTATTAGTCAGAAACATCTTACAATGCAGTAAACTCAGGAATGTCTCTTTAACAGTAAAGAATTACACGCTAATAATAATTCATCTGTTCCGTCTTGATATAAACGCAGTATAGACTATTTTCGTTGATGTCAAAATCATATTAATATCCATTAAGCCATTCTGAACTGTTATAATGATTAATGCTCTTGTCTAAACATCCACAATACAAAACACAATTATTGGTTGAATATTTTATTTCCAGCCTACTTTAAGACCAGCACACCTCATACTGGTGACACAACCAAAAAGCGACACAAGCAGTTAGAGAGAGAAGACTGAACTGTTCCATGACCGTGAACTGTTGTAAACAACGCCATATTTGAACATTCTCCCATTGTAATAATTATGTTCGTTAAAGGTACTGCGCCACTCGCATAATGTTTGTAATGTGCATAGAAGAGTGACCTAGTAACAGTTTAATGTAGTCGCTAACAAAGTACTTCTGTTGCTTCTGGGCCGAGCACGCTGACGTCGTTGATGTAGTCACTTACAGATAATAAAATTTGTTCCGTTTCGTGCGCATTATCCTGCAAATAAATATATAATATGAATTGAAATGAACAAATTGCATACGTTAGGGGTAGGGTGGGGTGGGGTGGGTTGAGGTGAGGTGCGGTATGCGTGGAGTGTGGTTGTGTTTCGGGGTGTAGTACTTACCAAGCTGTATTGTGGCTTGTTTGAGACATTTCGCTAGGGCAGTACTTACCAAGCTGTATTGCGGCTTGTTTGAGACACTTCGCTAGGGCAGTACTTACCAAGCTGTATTGCGACTTGTTTGAGACACTTCGCTAGGGCAGTATTTACCAAGCTGTATTGCGACTTGTTTGAGACACTTCGCTAGGGCAGTACTTACCAAGCTGTATTGCGGCTTGTTTGAGACACTTCGCTAGGGCAGTACTTACCAAGCTAGTGTGCAGCTTGTTTGAGACACTTCGCTAGGGCAGTACTTAGCAAGCTGTTGTGCGACTTGTTTGAGACACTTCGCTAGGGTAGTACTTACCAAGCTGGTGTGCGGCTTGTTTGAGACACTTTGCTAGGGCAGTACTTACCAAGCTGTATTGCGGCTTGTTTGAGACACTTCGCTAGGGCAGTACTTACCAAGCTGTATTGCGACTTGTTTGAGACACTTCGCTAGGGCAGTACTTACCAAGCTGTATTGCGACTTGTTTGAGACACTTCGCTAGGGCAGTACTTAACAAGTTGTTGTGCGGATTGTTTGGGACATTTTGCTAGGGCAGTACTTACCAATCTGTATTGCGGCTTGTTTGAGACACTTCGCTAGGGCAGTACTTACCAAGCTGTATTGCGGCTTGTTTGAGACACTTCGCTAGGGCAGTACTTACCAAGCTGTATTGCGACTTGTTTGAGACACTTCGCTAGGGCTGTACTTACCAAGCTGTATTGCGGCTTGTTTGAGACACTTCGCTAGGGCAGTACTTACCAAGCTGTATTGCGACTTGTTTGAGACACTTCGCTAGGGCAGTACTTACCAAGCTATATTGCGGCTTGTTTGAGACACTTCGCTAGGGCAGTACTTACGAAGCTGTATTGCGGCTTGTTTGAGACATTTCTCTAGGGCAGTACTTACCAAGCTGGTGTGTGGCTTGTTTGAGACACTTCGCTAGGGCAGTACTTACCAAGCTGTATTGCGACTTGTTTGAGACACTTCGCTAGGGCAGTACTTAACAAGTTGTTGTGCGGATTGTTTGGAACATTTTGCTAGGGTAGTATTTACCAAGCTGTTGTGTGGCTTGCTTGAGACACTTCGCTAGGGCAGTACTTACCAAGCTGTATTGCGGCTTCTTTGAGACACTTCGCTAGGGCAGTACTTACCAAGCTGTATTGCGGCTTGTTTGAGACATTTCTCTAGGGCAGTACTTACCAAGCTGGTGTGCGGCTTGTTTGAGACACTTCGCTAGGACAGTACTTACCAAGCTGTATTGCAGCTTGTTTGAGACACTTCGCTATGGCAGTACTTACCAAGCTGTATTGCGGCTAGTTTGAGACATTTCTCTAGGTCAGTACTTACCAAGCTGTATTGCGGCTTGTTTGAGACACTTCGCTAGGGCAGTACTTACCAAACTGTATTGCGACTTGTTTGAGACACTTCGCTAGGGCTGTACTTACCAAGCTGTATTGCGGCTTGTTTGAGACACTTCGCTAGGGCAGTACTTACCAAGCTGTATTGCGACTTGTTTGAGACACTTCGCTAGGGCAGTACTTACCAAGCTGTATTGCGGCTTGTTTGAGACACTTCGCTAGGGCAGTACTTACCAAGCTGTATTGCGACTTGTTTGAGACACTTCGCTAGGGCAGTACTTACCAAGCTGTATTGCGGCTTGTTTGAGACACTTCGCTAGGGCAGTACTTACCAAGCTGTATTGCGGCTTGTTTGAGACATTTCTCTAGGGCAGTACTTACCAAGCTGGTGTGCGGCTTGTTTGAGACACTTCGCTAGGGCAGTACTTACCAAGCTGTATTGCGACTTGTTTGAGACACTTCGCTAGGGCAGTACTTAACAAGTTGTTGTGCGGATTGTTTGGAACATTTTGCTAGGGTAGTATTTACCAAGCTGTTGTGTGGCTTGCTTGAGACACTTCGCTAGGGCAGTACTTACCAAGCTGTTGTGTGGCTTGCTTGAGACACTTCGCTAGGACAGTACTTACCAAGCTGTATTGCGGCTTGTTTGAGACACTTCGCTAGGGCAGTACTTACCAAGCTGTATTGCGGCTTGTTTGAGACATTTCTCTAGGGAAGTACCTACCAAGCTGGTGTGCAGCTTGTTTGAGACACTTCGCTAGGACAGTACTTACCAAGCTGTATTGCCGCTTGTTTGAGACACTTCGCTAGGGCAGTACTTACCAAGCTGTATTGCGGCTAGTTTGAGACATTTCGCTAGGGTAGTACTTACCAAGCTGTATTGCGGCTTGTTTGATACACTTCGCTAGGGCAGTACTTACCAAGCTGTATTGCGGCTTGTTTGAGACATTTTGCTAGGGCAGTACTTACCAAGCTGGTGTGCGGCTTGTTTGAGACACTTCGCTAGGGCATTACTTACCAAGCTGTATTGCGGCTTGTTTGGGACATTTCGCTAGGGCAGTACTTACCAAGCTGTATTGCAGCTTGTTTGAGACACTTCGCTAGGGCAGTACTTACCAAGCTGTATTGCAGCTTGTTTGAGACACTTCGCTATGGCAGTACTTACCAAGCTGTATTGCGGCTAGTTTGAGACATTTCTCTAGGTCAGTACTTACCAAGCTGTATTGCGGCTTGTTTGAGACACTTCGCTAGGGCAGTACTTACCAAACTGTATTGCGACTTGTTTGAGACACTTCGCTAGGGCTGTACTTACCAAGCTGTATTGCGGCTTGTTTGAGACACTTCGCTAGGGCAGTACTTACCAAGCTGTATTGCGACTTGTTTGAGACACTTCGCTAGGGCAGTACTTACCAAGCTGTATTGCGGCTTGTTTGAGACACTTCGCTAGGGCAGTACTTACCAAGCTGTATTGCGACTTGTTTGAGACACTTCGCTAGGGCAGTACTTACCAAGCTGTATTGCGGCTTGTTTGAGACACTTCGCTAGGGCAGTACTTACCAAGCTGTATTGCGGCTTGTTTGAGACATTTCTCTAGGGCAGTACTTACCAAGCTGGTGTGCGGCTTGTTTGAGACACTTCGCTAGGGCAGTACTTACCAAGCTGTATTGCGACTTGTTTGAGACACTTCGCTAGGGCAGTACTTAACAAGTTGTTGTGCGGATTGTTTGGAACATTTTGCTAGGGTAGTATTTACCAAGCTGTTGTGTGGCTTGCTTGAGACACTTCGCTAGGGCAGTACTTACCAAGCTGTTGTGTGGCTTGCTTGAGACACTTCGCTAGGGCAGTACTTACCAAGCTGTATTGCGGCTTGTTTGAGACACTTCGCTAGGGCAGTACTTACCAAGCTGTATTGCGGCTTGTTTGAGACATTTCTCTAGGGAAGTACCTACCAAGCTGGTGTGCAGCTTGTTTGAGACACTTCGCTAGGACAGTACTTACCAAGCTGTATTGCCGCTTGTTTGAGACACTTCGCTAGGGCAGTACTTACCAAGCTGTATTGCGGCTAGTTTGAGACATTTCGCTAGGGTAGTACTTACCAAGCTGTATTGCGGCTTGTTTGATACACTTCGCTAGGGCAGTACTTACCAAGCTGTATTGCGGCTTGTTTGAGACATTTTGCTAGGGCAGTACTTACCAAGCTGGTGTGCGGCTTGTTTGAGACACTTCGCTAGGGCATTACTTACCAAGCTGTATTGCGGCTTGTTTGGGACATTTCGCTAGGGCAGTACTTACCAAGCTGTATTGCAGCTTGTTTGAGACACTTCGCTAGGGCAGTACTTACCAAGCTGTATTGCGGCTTGTTTGTGACACTTCGCAAGGGCAGTACTTACCAAGCTGGTGTGCGGCTTGTTTGAAACACTTCGCTAGGGCAGTACTTACCAAGCTGTATTGCGGCTTGTTTGAGACACTTCGCTAGGGCAGTACTTACCAAGCTGGTGTGCGGCTTGTTTGAAACACTTCGCTAGGGCAGTACTTACCAATCTGTATTGCGGCTTGTTTGAGACACCTCGCTAGGGTAGTACTTACCAAGCTGTATTGCAGCTTGTTTGAGACACTTCCCTAGGGCAGTACTTACCAAGCTGTATTGCGGCTTGTTTGAGACACCTCGCTAGGGTAGTACTTACCAAGCTGTATTGCAGCTTGTTTGAGACACTTCGCTAGGGCAGTACTTACCAAGCTGTATTGCGGCTAGTTTGAGACATTTCTCTAGGGCAGTACTTACCAAGCTGTATTGCGGCTTGTTTGAGACACTTCGCTAGGGCAGTACTTACCAAGCTGGTGTGCGGCTTGTTTGAGACATTTTGCTAGGGCAGTACTTACCAAGCTGGTGTGCGGCTTGTTTGAGACACTTCGCTAGGGCATTACTTACCAACCTGTATTGCGGCTTGTTTGGGACACTTCGCTAGGGCAGTACTTACCAAGCTGTATTGCGGCTTGTTTGAGACACTTTGCTAGGGCAGTACTTACCAAGCTGTATTGCAGCTTGTTTGAGACACTTCGCTAGGGCAGTACTTACCAAGCTGTATTGCGGCTTGTTTGAGACACTTCGCTAGGGCAGTAGTTACCAAGCTGGTGTGCGGCTTGTTTGAAACACTTTGCTAGGGCAGTACTTACCAAGCTGTATTGCAGTACTTACCAAGCTGTATTGCAGCTTGTTTGAGACACTTCGCTAGGGCAGTACTTACCAAGCTGTATTGCGGCTTGTTTGAGACACCTCGCTAGGGTAGTACTTACCGAGCTGGTGTGCAGCTTGTTTGAGACATTTCGCTAGGGCAGTACTTACCAAGCTGGTGTGCGGCTTGTTTGAGACACTTCGCTAGGGCAGTACTTACCAAGCTGTATTGCGGCTTGTTTGCGACACTTCGCTAGGGCAGTACTTACCAAGCTGTATTGCGGCTTGTTAGAGACACTTCGCTTGGGTAGTACTTACCAAGCTGGTGTGCGGCTTGTTTGAGACACTTCGCTAGGGCAGTACTTACCAAGCTGTATTGCGGCTTGTTTGAGACACTTCGCTAGGGCAGTACTTACCAAGCTGTATTGCGGCTTGTTTGAGACACTTCGCTAGGACAGTACTTACCAAGCTTTTGTGCGGCTTGCTTGAGACACCTCGCTAGGGTAGCCGTGTCCCCAACTGCTTGAGCACGTCGTAAACTCTCACCAAAGCAGTTAGGATACGCCCTCCTGTCTGGTCCTCTGTATTGAGCTTTCGGATGTAGTCGACCGCCAATCCAGTATCTGCGACAAGAGACGACAAGACTTATTCTACTAATTTTTTTAAAAGTTTGGTTTCATATTCTGTATTATCGTTTGTCAACTAAGTTAATCAAATTCAAATAAGAAATAAAAGTGTGTATGTTATGTATTTTATTTGAGCCATTCAGAAATCAATATTTAAAATAAAAACAAAGACTACAGGCGCGGAACCAGAATTTTTACAGGGGAGGGGGTTTACATGCAACGACTTCAAACAGTTCATACATACTAAAAGTGTACGAGGCGGTGTTGCAGGGGTTTTCAGAGCCTTGTTTATAAATATGTCCTTTTAATTTAAAACTGCTCTTTTTGTCTAGCTGGAGGAATAATGAAGCGCAAATTACTCTGCCTTAAGTGAGTAATTTTTTGTTGGGTGTGCTGGGGGCGTAGTTAATATTAGTTATGAATATCTGAAGATATGGATAGGTTTTTAACTTATTTTCATATTGACAATTAGATAGCAATACTGACGAAACTTGTTCGGGTAAATCATACTGCTGCCCCCCCCCCCCCCAGCCCCCCCCCCCACCGAAATTACTCCCGTACTGCAAAATGATGGGTTTTTTTATAACAGGGGGGCGGGACGTAGTAGCCCAGTGGTAGAGCGCTTGCTCGATGCGCGGTTGGTGTGGGATCGATCCCCGTCGGTGGCCCATTGGGCTATTTCTCGTTCCAGCCAGTGCACCACAACTGGTATATCAAAGGCGGTGGTATGTACTACCCTGTCTGTGGGATGGTGCATATAAACGATCCCTTGCTGCTAATCAAAAAGAGTAGCCCATGAAGTGGCGACAGCGGGTTTCCTCTTTCAATATCTGTGTGGTCCTTAACCATATGTCTGACGCCATATAACCGTAAAAATAAAATGTCTTGAGAGCGTCGTTGAATAAAACATTTGTTTCTTTGATCACAGGGATAGGAATGCTGTTCTGGGATTTTGTTGAGATGTTTGTAAACCACGCCCACCATCACCGCGAAAATTAAATGGATGGTACTCATGTCGATCTATTTAGTTTTTTTTTTTTAATTCCATGCTCTCTGTGTGAAAAAAAGACGACAAAGGTATCCATAGAGACTTCAAAGTACACAAACACACCTCACCTGTCCCTCTGTTCATAATGATAGGAACAAACATCGTTTACCGGTCTGTAGTAGGCTGTTCATTATCAGAAACTAAACATAATATTACACTCTGAAACCAAAACATTTTTTGGTGCAAGTGCTATGCATTACCACAGTGTATATTTTGGATATGAGAACAATACGGAATGTAAATACATACATCAACAACAAAGACTACAGGCGCGGATCCAGAATGTTTTACAGGGGAGGGGGTTTACATGCAAAAACTTATATGGACGTTATACATTACCAGTGAATGTACTCTGAAATAAATGTGAAAAATATGTGTATGTTGTGAGCGGTGTGTGTGTGTGTGTGTGTGTGTGCGCGCGCGCGCGAGGGGTGGGGGGTTCCAGACTCCCTGGACTCCCTGGATCCGCGCCTGGACTAGGACAACAATGACACAATAACAAAGCACGACACGACATATGAATCACTACTATCTACAATGACATTTACAGACACAACGCAGTAGTAATCTAACTAAATCTTCCATCTGTTTTTAAAATAGAACATCAACACTTCATTTAATACGTAATACATAACATAATTCATATCCCATTCTGAGGGCAGCTAACAAATACCAGATTACAATGATGACCCCATGCTTATCAAACTTTAAAAATAAAGTCTAGACTCATGTCTCTAACAATGTGTAGAGATTTTAACGTAATTATTGGCAACGCCATGCAAATGCGTGTGCCGTCATTAAATATTTGAGTCTAGATTCTAAAGTATTGTAAGCACAGGTCACGATCTTGGTTTAAATATATATTATCAACATTGTTTCACTTAAGTCTACAACCTTGTTTTTTTTTAATCAGTTAGGCCCAAAACACACCAAAGATGTGGCGTGTGTGGCAAAGACTCGCACTCTTACGCCTCTGCCTGTTTGACAATGTAAAAGTATAACACTGGTAACATACTCGCCAAACCCAGACCTAGGTTAGGTGTGTTCTGTGCCATACTCGTGTATACCGAACTATTTTATTCTGTAAACACAATATGAAATAACAACCGTATTAGATTTATTAAAAATGGAAACATGCAGCATTATATGTGTCATATTGGCCATGCTACGAACGCTTTTTCAAACCAGCCTGAGTTTTTAGGCATTCAAATCAAAATGCAGTGGTTTGCGAGCAAGCCAAACAAATGCGATATGTACAGAGTAGCACGTACCACAATTAGTGTCATCACGTGACGCCAGCCATAGCAAGGTCAAATTATCTTGCACGTGCCGTTTATAATATGTACAATAAACTGTGCATAAAGCGTGATATTCGTGAATAGCAGTACTCGAGTGTTTTCGGTTATTTTTCGTGACATTTCTGGCGTTTTCGTCAACAAGGAAGTACGGCTTGAATTATTATATCGACGTCATCAAATTCTGGATTTCTTAGGAGTGAAGCTAAAATAAAACCTGTGATCCAAACCATATATAACTATTCAATTCGTTCTTTTATATATTTTTAAAGAAAGCTTGAAACAGCTGCGATGCAGCGATGGTACCATGTCGTGATTCATATTAATTAGTCCATTTATTAAATGTAATGTTAAACTTTTAACTCTGTAGCTGAGATAACCATAGGCCTATGGGAGGGCAATTTACTAGAGGGAATTTGCCCTTTAGGAACAGTTTGAGGGGTCCTTGATTTAATCGATGCTCTATATGAACTATAAAATACCGCTATCCTCTCAAAGAACTCCACTATTAAATGTTCACTAAATATAATAAAATTGTGAACTATGAGCTATAGAGTGTAAATCTATTTTACTGTATACCTTGTATTCCCATTAAAGGGACAGTTCTGAGTTTGTTGCAATTTTTAAATAGTTATCGACCAACAGAGACTTTTTAACGATTGTAATTACATATCAAATATATTTTTCTGCATAAAATATTAGTGGCTGTATATTAAACATGTTTCTGATCGTTCTACTATTTGTACTAGGTTAAATTTCATTTTATTTCCTAAAACATATTTTTTTTGTACGTACGAACTTATTTGAAGACAAAATCCAGTTTGGGCTTCTTAAAAATATTAAGATGACCAGAAACACATTGCATATACAGACACTGATATTCTAAACAAGAAAATATATTTAATATGTAAGTTTAATCGTAGAAATATTTTATTAGTCGGAAACATCTTACAATGCAGCAAACTCAGGAATGTCCATTTAACAAGTAAAAAAGTGTTCTTCCTACTTTTGCTTCACGTATGCGCCACTAAGTATAAAATGCCCACGCTAAAGACTCCAAACTTTATCCCAAAACAAGAATGGCTTATCATTATTCATACGTGACGTCATTCTAGATCATGTCCAGGTTGCATGGTACCAAAGAAGAGAGTTCCGTGTCAAAGTTCGAGGTGCACCGTCAAATATTAACGGAGTAAAAACAGATGTGGGTGTGATTGTTAGTAATATGTGACATTGATTATTTGTGCAAATACTATTATCCACTGACAATAAATAAATACACTTTTCTTTGTTATACAGTTGTTATGCAGTATATACAAGAGGTTGAAACTAATGTGGGGTACCCCCAAAAATGGAATTGCAATTTTCAGCAAAAATGACAGTTGCTAATAAAACATTAATTAAATATCTTAAATGGTATGTGACCCCCCCCCCCCCCCCCCCCCCCCCGTTTCTTGCAGGTAGATTAGATTTGAGGTGCCACACTTTTTATTGCTGTACTTCCTGGGTGTGTATGCTGCCTATATCAGTTTTATTAGTAAACGTTAACATTATCGGCAGTAGGAATTGATTTGGTCTAATAGAACCTTCAGTCCACAACACTGCAGAAGGGGAAAATTTACAGCCATTTCAAGGGAGTTAACTCATTACCTTTAAGCAAAAAAAAGCAATTGTAATGCAATAATAACTGACGTAGCCTTTACTGGAAATCAAGAACATACGTAATGTCATATTCTAACTACAACCTGACTACAACTTGTAAAAAAACCATTTCATTTTTCTGGTTTTAACTTTAAGTTAAACTTTAATATAAACTGGCTGGCTTAATCAACAAAATAACAGCTGCATATAATATCAAGCAATTATCCTTATTAATACAAAAACCGACAGAACAGAACGTATCAGAAAAAAAAGTATATGGATATATCCAACATAGGTTCACTGAAAACGTAATTTCCTATTCATTATAAAATTGTAGCATTGTGCAATATATTTATTTTCATTTGGATAAATGATATAAATGCTATTTTCATTTCAGCGTCCTAGTCGATTTATCAATATGCTGTTATAAATTATCATCCTAATACTGACTGAAATGCAAGCTGCAAATCACTATTTACCGAACGCCATAGGATAAGAGTCAGCAAATGTTAATATACTTTTCAAAAAAAAGTAGGGGAACTCTAATAAGAATTTACAATTGCCAAAATTGTAAGGTATATTTGCTGTGGGGAATGGTTATATGATAATAGTGAATTAACTGGGCAAACATTACAACCGGTAGTTCAGTATTACAGTAGGTTTTATGACCACCAAAGATCTTGAAGGACGATTGGGGTCAGAAGTGAAATTTGAAAGTTGACATGGGTTTTTTTTATCAGTAAATCGAAAATTCAAACAATAAAAATGACTAAACACAAAACAATAATAACTGTATGATCAACAGAATGAAAAAGATTGACAGAAATAATGTTCCACAGTGATTAATGGACCTTCCTGGAAATTGTCAAAAACGAGAATGACACCCCACGCACGTGTACGGGGCAACTGCGTGATGCATGTGCAAATTATGGAATGTGTTTCGTGTGTTGATAAACAGACCTGAACGTTCTTTACTGGGATGTCTGCGGTCAAAACGTATCTTTTAATATTTCAGGTTCCCCTACTCTTTTGAAGAGTATATGTTAAATCTCGTGGTTGGACAAGTGGTTCTTGTGAAGAATGTGCAATAAAAACATCAAGTTTGAAATATGCATGTACATTTGAATCAAAGTCAAAAACTCGGAAATGTACTGTAACGGGTCTTTAAAGCGAAACCGCATATGCATGTATAATTTTATTCAATACATGAATTTAAAGAAGTGCACGTGTTAAGCTTAGCGTCAACTTCCAGTTGTTACGACAAAAATCGTAACGTAAGAACGCATCGTATGCCACAGCTATAATGCGATTTTTTTGAAGTGGCCAACACACATAAAACATCTTCACAAAATAAATCCGATTGTTTTAATTACTTAGGCTGTCAACTTATTTACATAATAACTGTTAGAAATAATTTATATGAGTCTGTTCCTCACAATAATGCAACGCACCTGCGATCGGTCATATTAAACCCACAAATCCGATTTGATAATCTACCTCAATTGACGGAAACACGCAATAGATTCCGAAAAATAACTTTATACACAGGACTACAGCCACTTGTTGAATATTGGATATTGTATGTGTCGACACATACCTGAGTCAAAGAGCTCACCACGTACTCGACGGGTCACGTTAATACGATTGAATAATTTACCGGGTATTCTGCAAGAAAACCAATCTCGTTATTTAGCAAATGTTTCTAAATCGGTACTCCCAACTCTATATGGATAGATGCACGTAAAATGTTTCCTAGTCCCTGACTTCGTATATCATAAAAATTACATTTGTATACATGTATATATTAGTATGCGATGCAGCTATGTAAAGGGTGGCTTCATAATTATGAATTTACAAAAAAATAATTATTACACAATGCTACTATTAATTATAGATGTTTTACCGTTCTTTATACACTATTGATACTTGAAATATCAAAATATTAAAAAATAACAGACCCATCGACCAATAGAGATCCGGTATTTAATTTCCAATTTTGTCAATTGTAGATAATTAATTTGTAAAAAAATACTTAATGTTAAATTTTTATTTAAAGTTTTAGAAATTTAATAAAAAAAATAAAATATCAAATATATCTCTATTAGTTTGTGAAGAATGCCCCAGAAAATCATAGTACCGTGTTTCAGAACTATTTGATCAACATTCTAGGAGAAGATATACTTTTAAATTTTGAAAAAAAGAAAGAAAGAAATGTTTTATTTAACGACGCACTCAACACATTTTATTTACGGTTATATGGCGTCAGACATATGGTTAAGGACCACACAGATTTTGAAAGGAAACCCGCTGTCGCCACTACATGGGCTACTCTTCCGATTAGCAGCAAGGGATCTTTTATTTGCCATGGCCTTTGTTGAACCAGTTATGGATCACTGGTCGGTGCAAGTGGTTTACACCTACCCATTGAGCCTTGCGGAGCACTCACTCGGGGTTTGGAGTCGGTATCTGGATTAAAAATCCCATGCCTCGACTGGGATCCGAACCCCAGTACCTACCAGCCTGTAGACCGATGGCCTACCACGACGCCACCGAGGCCGGTTTTAAATTTTGAATGTTAAATTAAATGTTAATACAAATTCAAACTTTCTAAATAACTCTCTATTAGTTTGTGAATGGAACTAAAACCATATTTAATTACTTGTATATATATTTGATTCATTATTCGTGAATGATAACCATGAGGTGTTGGTAAAAAGCGAGTTTATTTCATCTTCACAGTTTGTTACATATCTATCCACACTAACCAAGGAACGGCATGAACAAGAACAACATTGTTGGAGTAGGACAACATGGTGGACCGAGTACTCTGACGGTAAGGGAGCTAGACGTACATTTGTACAGTTATTCGCTCATTACTGTCAAGAACCAATCTATCTATATATATATATATATATATATATATATATATATATATATATATATATATATATATATATATTATGCGCAATAGCTGCCTACCAAACGGTACTCAAAGATTCCCGCTCTAATACAACAACAATCCTATGTTTGACGTTACATACCTTCACATCGATAATTTTTCGAGTTCTCTGATAACACATTTTTTTAACATATTAATCACTAATACACACACTATATGAAGAAACCCGACAGAACCCCATTTCAATAATGTTCCGGTTAAATACGTAGTTGCTGACGGGTTTCTTCCTGTAGTTAATTTTTAAATTTTTGTTCGTTGTAAATTCTGTGACTGTCATCATATGTAACTTGCATAACGTACCATGTCATGGCAACCGAATTTTAAGATTCACTGTAGGGTGGTTTTGGAAAATATTCTAGCAGACAGTGCATGTAAAAAACCTAAAGGATGATGCAAGTCATGACAAATTGATTATTCTTAGTTTTCTCTTCAGCGGTTATGACACTACCTTTTCGGTTCACGAATTTCGTTTAAAAAACCGTTAAGCAATTGGGTTTTGTCGTATATCATATTTTCAACATACACATTATGTCGTACTATTTTGACACTCTCAGTAATTCTAGTATATCATATACATATACTGGCGTAAAAAAACATCCCAAAATGTCGAACATAAACACAATAAGAACACTATCTTATTGCAATTGAAATTAAAAAATATAACATGTCGTCCATAATTTTCTTCTCGGTTTTTTTTTTTGTGAGACTATAGTTGTACTATGAAATATCGTATCGCCAGATATGTTAAATTAACATAAGTAAGAAGTAAGACATTGGTTAGTACATTATCTCAATACTTACGGTGACGGGTCATTGCAGCATATCTTTTCTGAAAGTAACAGACACATTTATATCCATGTCTTTAACGTTGCATGCAGATAGGTCAATGGTTTTCATTGTAATGTTGTTTCATCAGACTCTTCACTACCATGTTGAATCTCATGCAGCCATGCACTTTGTAACATGCGCGTGAATAAACACCATGCACTAATTATTTACAGTATTCTCAGATAATTCAACTTATCTTACTTCCAATTATCTATATCATATAAAACGTAGTATTACTATTTTTAAATTACAGATTATTACATGCATTTTTAGTTATTGTCATGCAACATGCAGTTAGACGCCTTTTCCCACTTGAGACGGCCATTGAGCTTACAATAACAACACGTGCAAAACATTTTTATTAATGATATTTCCCCAAAAACATGGCCTAAAAATTAACATACATGTATTTTCAGTTACTTTTATGGTAGTAAATGTATTATTACTAAGGAATGATCATTATCAGTTTCTAAATTACATATTGTTTCCATGCTTTTTTTAAATTGTCATGCAGTATGCAGCTGGAAACCATTTCCCCCTTAATAGTCTGAGATAAGCTACATGCATGCGTGATACATGCTACTCACTGTCAATCTGCGAGACACTGTGACCCGGAAGTGGTTTGTCTTCGTTAAAAAGTGACGACCACAGTGGTCCGTGTCTATAACTTGGCAGGTTTTGTACAGGGTCATGCGTTGACCTACTTCGAACTGAAAACGAAATAAGAAATTACGTAATTACAGATTAAGCATCGAAGAGGTGCGTGAATAAAGAAGACAGGACAATTTGTCTAACACTATTGCAAGGCGATTTGAACAAGGGCTTCTTAACACAGGTCGTCGCAATTCGCTATATAGTGGGTAGGTTTGACGGTATATTCATTATGATTGTGCATATAAAAGATATCTCGCTTCTAATAAAACAAAAATGTAGCGGGTTTCTTCTCTAAGGTTATACGTCGAAATCACCAAATGTTTGACATCTAAAAGCCGATTGTTAATAAATCAATGTGCTCTAGTGGTGTCGTTAAACAAAACAAACTTTAACTTTCTATACTCATTACCGTCATACCAAATAAGCTGTTAGGAGATTGCTGAACAAGTAGTAACCTATATTAATACATCTCCCTACATTTTATAATACAAATATTTTTACGACAAAGTACCAATGATTCAATTTATTCCCAATTTACTAAGTATATATATATATATATATAAACGTAAAATAAATGAAAAAGTTATTCTTACGTTATTTTGAGCCTATTTAAAATAATTAATATGATAAACTAAACTAAAGAATATTTTATTAATCTCAAAACGTTTGCTATTAATAATGAAGTTCTGAACAGATTTCAATATAATTACACAATAAAAAATGTGTTCCAATAAATATTATGATCATTTGACAAATGTGTATTACGAACTAGCGTATTTACTTGATTAATTTCACCGAGACTGTAATAAAACGAAATAAGCTGATTTCACTTCATTAACACTACATCACATTCATTTCAATTTAATTTTAACTTTATTTTCGTGTGCATGTCAATTTAAAGTTCAAGCACACTGTCCTGGACAAGCACATCGACTGTCTGGGCAAGCACATCGACTGTCTGGGCAAGCACATCGACTTTCCGGGCTGACAGTCCATCACGTGGATTAATGGTTGGTTGTTACAGAGAAAGAAGTTGACGTAGTGGATTGCAACCTCCTGATGACCCGTGAAACCTTACTCTGGGTGGGAGTCGGTATCTGGATATGAACTCTCTGCCTTCCAACGTTCAGTCCAGTCAAGGTCTAAGCCATTACACCACCGAGGTCAAACACATATAGGGCCCATTTTACAAAGCCTGCTTTTTTTCTTAAAGGGACATTCCTGAGTTTGCTGCTAACAGAGTCAGTTTATAGATTGTAATTACATATCAAATATATTTTTCTGCATAATATATTAGTGGTTGTATATTAAACGTGTTTCTGATCTTTCTAATATTTGTACCAGATTAAATTCCATTTTATTTCCTAAAATACAATTTTTTTCGCACGTACGAAATTATTTGAAAATAAAATCCAGTTTGGGCTTCTTACAAATATTAAGACGACCAGAAACACATTAAATATACAGACACTGATTTCTAAACAAGAAAATGTGTTTAATATGTAAGTTTAATCGTAGAAATAGTTTATTAGTCGGAAACATCTTACAATGTAGCAAACTGAGGAATGTCCCTTTAAACGCAGGTGTTTAAGCAGTGTAGATAGTTACACGCGCGCAAGACATAAACAGTCTTTATAAAGTCGGCCCATAATGCTCAATATTGTTTTCATACCGTTGTGTGGCAAGTGTTTGATATTCCACGGCACTGTGGTTTTTATACTTCTGAAACATAAATTAATAAATTTATATGATAACATAAATAAATATATATTTTTACAATTTGAAACATAACGCAAATACAAATATATTTATATTCAACAACAAATTAACAAAATTAAAATATTGGCGGTCAAATTTACAAAGCTTGTTTTTGTTTTACATGATTATAACTACATATAATTGCATTGATTAAATATCTGTGTTTTCAAAAGTCGAATTTAGTAAATTTGGCCCGATATAATACATCATTTAACAGATGTTTGTACTAAGAATGGCAGCCATAAGTCCACAAATAAAAAAGCTTTTACATTTACCGATTTAGAAGCAGACATGGCAAAAATCACAATTAAATACATAGAAATGATGGTCCAACAAAGATCAAATATACTTAATAAAGATATGTTTCATATTAATTTGATCAATTATGTTTTTTTATATTAAATCACAATTAAATACATAGAAATGATGGTCCAACAAAGATCAAATATACTTAATAAAGATATGTTTCATATTAATTTGATCAATTATGTTTTTTTTATATTAAATCACAATTAAATACATAGAAATGATGGTCCAACAAAGATCAAATATACTTAATAAAGATATGTTTAATATTAATTTGATCAATTATGTTTTTTTATATTAATTTCTTATGATAGTATACCAAACTAACAATGTTATATTAATTCTAACTACATTGTTCTCGAAGTATGTGTTTAATTCAGTTGTATTATTAAATGTATATGTATATTCAGAAAAAATGTCTTAAAACGTATGATCACAAATAGTGGATTATGGGATCGAGTTTCAATTCAACTGATGTTTGACACAGTATGTTCCCTTACATCCAATCTATATATTTAAAATATCAGCCCGTGATGTTTGTGTTCGAAATAAATAGCCACAATTATTTGTTTAATTGAATGTTATGTTGCATAAATGAACGGAAACACGTAAAAATGTATGTTCTAAAACATAACTACAATCGATTGATACATAAAACAAAATATGCACATGTATGTATTAGCAAGTAGCACGAAATTATTTATTTCATTATCATTAAAGTTTACCTTTTCCCACTAAATCCATTGCAACAGACACCCCCTGAAACAAATTCAAAACAAAAATGTGAGCCAATTGTTTTGATAATAATAATAAATGTACATTTGTTACACCTGTATTCATTGTCTGTATGAATACATTTAATGCGAAAATAATGTCTTTTTGGCGGCTGGACTAAGTTTTCAATATGTGTTCATATAATGCAAAATCAAGCTTCGAAGGAAGGAATTGTTTTATTTAACGACGCACTCTACACATTTTATTTAAGGTTATATGGCGTCAGACATATGGTTAAGGACTATACCGATATTGAGAGAGGAAACCCGCTGTCGCCACTTCCATGGCTACTCTTTTCGATTAGCAGCACGGGATCTTTTATATGGACCATCCCACAGACAGGATAGTAAATACCAAGGCCTTTGTTAGACAGTTGTGGAGCACTGGCTGGAACGAGAAATAGCCCAATGGGTTAAAACTTCGATGTCAGCATATATTTACCAATTAATAATACAAATGTGCCATGATATAATACTTTTAGAACATGTAACTCTCTAGTATGTGTAATTAAAAATATATGATGTTATGAAATCTTTAAATGTTATGTAGTTTCTGTGTTTTTAAAAAACATATTCAAAAGTAACGTTTATAAATCTAAATACCGAATTTTAAAGCACAATGATATTGTGTCCTTGACGATGGCAAAAAAAAAAGAAAGAAAAAAAAAAGAAAGAAAGAAAGATAACAAACAAACTGAACAATGGCACAGAAATAAATATAAGTAATTTTAATTGTATGCTGAAACCACAGGAAAAGTAGTCAGGTATACATAAGGAATATTATATCAAACATGGATTTTAAGTTATATACATGTATGTGGAAACTTAAATGTAACCTGGTTCAAAAGTTATCCTATATAATTTGTTTCCAATATACCTTATTATAAAGCAGTTTACATTGAACACATGCTCTAGTTGCAGTTGCCATTTCCTGAACGCTTGTTCTTTCACACAACTGTTGTATCAGTAAGACGACTCGTCTTGTTTCAATATCTACATGTTATTGCTTTACGGTAAAACACCCTCCCGAAACCATGAATTTCACCAGATTGGAACAAAAATCGTATTCCATAATCAAAATCATATTTCTGCATAAGGCAGAGACGAAATGACATTTTTGGCAACGTCGTGATTGCTTCCATGATATACGATCTGGTGCTCGTCATTATGAGGACCGCCACTCCATTGGGGGATCCGTAATTGGGTTTGATCCATTTTGCACCGTCTGTAGGAGGACTGCCACTCCCAAGACTAGCTCAGAAAACCAAAACTTGAAAAGGACAAGAGCTTAAGGGCATGCACACATGAATCATTAAAAAAAACCCAGTGATATCAGGTGTGTTTGAGAAAGGGGAGCATATCGGTGGCACTCATCATGAGGACAGCCTACAGCCATCAAATCCGTAGTTGAAATGTACAGGATTTACATCAAGAAGATTAAACGGCTTGTACAAGGTCAAACTAGGGTGTTGAATCAGACATCATTTTAGACAGTGATGCGTCACATCGTGAAATGGCCTCCGAGTGTATACCTTAAACTGTCTTGAAGACTTTCAGGAGTCCTTGGATGTTATAACCATTATCAAACAATTTCCCTACCAGAACGATATGTCGGTCTTTAAAATCGGCATTTGACGAGCATACCCTAAGGTATCTCAGAAGTTGCGAAATATAGACACCAAAGGCTGTAGCAGAAGGAATATTGCTCGACATGAAGGGGAAACTGACTATTTGAAAGCTGAAGTCATCCCTTTTATCGTCGTTCAGAATCCCTATGTATAGATCAAGGTATGAAACAGATTTGTTACTTTCTGTAGTTTCATTTATTTCTAACTCTTGTGGGAAAATCAGTGGAAGATAATCTATGATATTTTTATTATTGAATGGTATCAATATATCAAAAAAGTTAAATTATACTTTTTGTTTTGGTTTAGCCAGATTAGTTTGAAAATCTGATTCATTTGCAACCAGAAGCACATCGACAGTTGCTACCCATGGGGATACCTATTTCATCACCATATGTGAATTTCTGTTAAACTGCTGATATAGGATCATTAATATATAGAAAAATTAAATTATACTTTGTGTTTTGATTTAGCCAGATTAGTTAGAAAATCTTATTCGTTTGCACAGAGAAGCACATCGACAGTTACTACCCGTATGTGAATTTCTGCTAAACTTCACAAGCGTATGATTAGTGATTATAAATTGGTTCCGGCATTTCAGACACCAGCAGCTCGGAGAATAATTGTGTCCAAAGCATCCAGACCAAATACGATTATATTGAAGAGTAATATAGAAACGTTTGGTCTGTCATCTCTCCAGAACGCTAGTTCTGTCGATGTTTTGACTGTCCTCTTTATGGAAATAAATTTATGATTCATAAATAATAAGCACAAACACGATCGGGAATACTGGTTGGCAAAACATTTCTTGGACACTGCTAGTTTAGAGATGTGGGTTTTTGGGGGAATATGCTAACGCTTGATGGAATTTGATGCGTCATATATAATAAACAATAAAGGGTTAGGTATAAATATCCGTTTGTCCCTGCTTGTGCACAGATGCCGATTGGGAATACGGTAACTGTCTTCATTTTAAAAGTTAGAGCTTTTGTTTAACCGCAACAGTAGAGCACCTTGGTTATTTCAACATCATCTATGAGATGTTAAACATTTGGTAATTCTGACATATAATCTTGAGAAAACCTAATACATTTGGGGGTTTTTCATTAGCAGGATGCCATCTTTTATAGGTACTTTCCCACATTATACAAAAAGCACATAACACGACCTTCGTCGGGCACTGATTGGAACGAGAATAACCCGATGAGAAAACTGATACATCAAGGGGGTTTGATTCTACGACTCAAGCACATTGGACGAGTATCCACCGATGTGGTTCGATCCTACGACCCAAGCAACTTGGACGAGCTCTCTACCGACTGAGCCAGATCCCGCCCTGGTTTGATTTTATTAATATGTTTGGTATACTACTTCATGTCGAGACTGATACACTAGTTATCTGTGGTTAAAATCCATACAGTAACACTGGTTCGAGCTTGTCAACTGAAGTAATATTTCAAATATTGTCCAGTGGGAACAGGACACCTTGTAAATGCGGCATGTTCACTTGATTACCGTAGAGATGATGTATGCGACGTCGATCTAATAAGATGTACGTGATGACAAACCGGCTCGAACTGGTCACAGAGAGCAGCGTCCAGTCAATCAACGCCCTCCACGAAACTCATAAATCACGTTCCCGCCATCACTCGCCTAATTGCATAGAGGTGTCGTCTGTCGCCACGGACTGAATTCTCTGTTCGTTAAGCCAGGCCATTAAGCTGGGGAATTGTGTATATATTTTACCTTGCACAACGGTCAGCAAGGTGGGGGGGGGGGGGGGGGGGGGGGGGGGGGGGGGGGAAAAAAAAAAAAGTCAAGTTGGTTAATTTTCGAATTTCTACTTCTTGTTAATTCAAAACGATCTGACTATTTATTCACAGTTCTACTTGCTTGTTAATTCAAAACGATACAACCGCCTGACTATTCAGTTTTCGTCTCGTGTTGAATACCCGATTCGCGTCGAACTTGTATAATTCAGTAACAGACCTCCGAAATTATTGTAAACTTAAATTTGTATACAATATCCAGTTCAGATGATACGTGTGCAAATCAATGCAGACCTTCATTGTGAACTTACATCTGTGGAAATATCCGGTTTAGATGATATTTGTATAAATCAAGATCATGATCTAAGGAATCACTGTAAATTTACATTTGTGAACAATACCCGATTCAAATGGTACATGTACAAATCAATGCAGACCTAAGAAATTACTGTGAATGTACCCGCACTGGTGTAGGAAGCGCGGGGGTGGGGGGGGGGGGGGGGGGGGCAAGAGGGCGTGTGTTCCCCCACTTTTCAGATATTTTGCTTTATAATAGCGTAAAAGTGTGTAAATATAAAAGTGTGACCCTCCACAATACGTTTTGGCACCTTCCTACGCCACTGTACCCGGTTCAGATGGTACTTGTATAAATCAGTGACAGACCTTCGAACTAACTGAAAACTGATTGTAAATTGCTGGAAATCGTCTAAGAGAATGTCCTTAGTTTATGGCCAGTATGGACGTTCAGCATCTCGGTTCATCACAGTTAGATCCTGTTGGAGCTGAATCTATTGTTGTTCTAAATTGGGCTATAGTTAAATAATGTTTAAGACCTTTCGGATGATGACGACTATGGATTATTTTTGTCCTTTTAAATATACGTTTCTCTTCTTTTTTTTCACCCAAACGTTCTAAGATGTCACTTTGTTTTTGTGCATTTACCATAGTTTGACAACCAATAGCCGATGTATTTTTCGTGCTGGGGTAACGTTAAAGTTCATTCATTCATTCATTCATTTATTCTAAGATGTACAATGTAAAATAAATGTTTGTTGTTTTTTGTTGTTGATTTTTTATTTTGCCGTTTTGCAGTTTCGGTTTTCTGGTTTTTTAACAATCAAGTTTATGTTTGGACATTCTAAAAACATATTGGCGAATGCTTCCAGAGATGACGACAGTTTGGTACAAACCAAATAAAAACACAGAATACCGGCGTTGGCGTGTTCAAGACCAATGGACGAGTAGGATGACAACAGCGGGCGGTGAGTTATAAATCGTTTCACAGCCACGCCATCTTTATCAAGTATTCATCCAAAAGCAATCACAAACACGTGTTTGAGGAAGCATTGCGGATGCATTGTTACTAGTAATGTAATAAACGCTGTCTGCAAACATACCAGGAGTGGAAGGTACACAGGTCTACCGGAGCTTATTGGAGACATCTGTTCATAGAGGACAACAGTGTGTTTGTGTTCAAATTAATGATATTTATTACAATGGTAATGCATCCAGTACATCAGCTCACGCACGCACGCACACGCACACACACAGAGAGAGAGAGAGAGAGAGAGAGAGAGAGAGAGAGAGAGAGAGAGAGAGAGAGAGAGAGAGAGAGAGAGAGAGAGAGAAAGAGGGGGGGAGAGATAGAGGGAGGAAGGGAGAGATATAGAGATATAGAGAATGAGATATTTACTTTGTTTTGTTTAACAACACTACAGGCTGGTAGGTGCTGGGTTCGGATCCCAGTCGAGGCATAGGATTTTTAATCCAGATACCGACTTCGCAAGGCTCAATGGGAAGGTGTAAACCACTTGTACCGACCAGTGATCCATAACTGGTTCAACAAAGGCCATGGTTTGTGCTATCCTGCCTGTGGGAAGTGCAAATAAAAGATCCCTTGCTGCTAATAGGAAAGAGTAACCCATGTAGTGGCGACAGCGGGTTGTTTCCTCTCAAACTCTGTGTGGTCCTTAACCATATGTCTGACGCCATATAACCGTAAATAAAATGTGTTGAGTGCGTCGTTAAATAAAACATTTCTTTCTTTCTGTTTTTTGTTTAACAACACCGCTAAAGCACATTGATTACATTTAATCAATCATCGGATATCAAACATTTGATAATTGTTTTTAATCTGTTCATCTGCTGTTAGTCTAATTTCAGTCTCATTGCACTCTGTTATTTCATTCCTCCGAGGAAGTCTAAAGCTTTTAAACGAAACATTGGGATTTTTAGATAATTTTAAGAGAATGTTTACGTATTTTATACCATAAGACAACAATTATTGAAAGCACAACATTTTCCCAATAACAGCAAGGGATCTTTTATACGCACTTCCCAAACAGTACAGCACGCACCAAGACCTTTGATACCCAAGTAGTTACGTACTGGTTGCAATAATTAAAAGACAAATGGTTCATGGCATAGTTTGTCTTCTTTTATAGTTTACGTTCGTGGTCAATGTTTATCTCCATCCATGTTAAACATTATTGATATAAACGATCTTGACACTTAGCAATAATCATATTATTTTTGTCGGTACAATCCAGGTTGCACATAGCAAAGACTGTTGAGTAACGACAGAGGGATGTGGCCACTGGTTTCACTAACGATAAGAATTTTCCATTGATAGTGATCCATGTTTATGGTTAATGACGTTAAAGGTAGATTTATCGTGGTTAAGGATACAAATTTTACTTAGACTCCGTGGTCCACTTGAATACACACCACTTGACCTGCAAGTCGAACCACACGTGTATTCTGTTAAATACAATAATGCTTGGAAAGTAAGGCGTTATATTCTGTGAAGACTGCCATTGTATAGTTGAACTACAGTTAAGGTATATTCACCACTTGTCCTGCAAGTCGAACCACGCGTGTATTCTATTCAATACAATAATGCTTGGAAAGTAAGGCGTTATATTCTGTGAAGACTGCCATTGTATAGTTGAACTACAGTTAAGGTATATTCACCACTTGACCTGCAAGTCGAACCACGCGTGTATTCTATTCAATACAATAATGCTTGGAAAGTAAGGCGTTATATTCTGTGAAGACTGCCATTGTATAGTTGAACTACAGTTAAGGTATATTCACCACTTGGCCTGCAAGTCGAACCACGCGTGTATTCTATTCAATACAATAATGCTTGGAAAGTAAGGCGTTATATTCTGTGAAGACTGCCATTGTATAGTTGAACTACAGTTAAGGTATATTCACCACTTGACCTGCAAGTCGAACCACGCGTGTATTCTATTCAATACCATAATGCTTGGAAAGTAAGGCGTTATATTCTGTGAAGACTGCCATTGTATAGTTGAACTACAGTTAAGGTATATTCACCACTTGACCTGCAAGTCGAACCACGCGTGTATTCTATTCAATACCATAATGCTTGGAAAGTAAGGCGTTATATTCTGTGAAGACTGCCATTGTATAGTTGGACTACAGTTAAGGTATATTCACCACTTGACCTGCAAGTCGAACCACGCGTGTATTCTATTCAATACCATAATGCTTGGAAAGTAAGGCGTTATATTCTGTGAAGACTGCCATTGTATAGTTGAACTACAGTTAAGGTATATTCACCACTTGACCTGCAAGTCGAACCACACGTGTATTCTATTCAATACAATAATGCTTGGAGAGTAAGGCGTTATATTCTGTGAAGACTGGCATTGTATATTTGAACTACAGTTAATGACAATGATACAATAGCAGAATATGATTCAACAGATGTTCAAATAGTGGTAATACCATAAAGCATTTTTGTTCCAAGAAGAGGCACAACTTAAAGACAATACGCCATAATTGTCTTCTCTCCTGTATCTATTGGTGTGTTTGACAAATTATTAGAATTCAGCATAGTTGCAGCGTATAGTTATTGCCATAAAGTACACATTCTCCTGCTAAAATTACGTATAGGGTTTTGGAAATGTATTAAAGGGACATTCCCGAGTTTGCTGCACTGTAAGATGTTTCCGACTAATAAAATAGTTCTACGATTAAACTTACGTATTAAATACATTTTCTTGTTTAGAATATCAGTGTCTGTATATTCAATGTGTTTCTGGTCGTCTTAATATTTGTAAGAAGGCCAAACTGGATTTCGTCTTCAAATAATTTCGTACGTACGAAAAAGAAAAAAAAAGGAAATAAAATGAAATTTAACGTAGTACAAATATTAGAATGATCAGAAACACGTTTAATATACAGCCACTAATATTTTATGCAGAAAAATATATTTGATATGTAATTACAATCGTTAAAAAGTCTATGTTAGTCGATAACATCTTTAAAATGGTACCAAACTCAGGAATGTCCCTTTAATTTATTCATAGTATGGCTTGTCGGTCCAATATAAATCCAAGCAAACTCTTCTTAGAACTTATTTGGTTAAACGTAGATCTAAAAATATGAAATTACATAACAAACAGCCACACAAACAAACACACACACACACACACACACACACACACACACACACACACACACACACATTAAAACATTAAATAACTGAACAAACTTTCATGACGCTAAACAAAGACCCTGCAGTCTATGAAGCGGGTATTTGCGAAAATCCTAGTGTTTGTGAAAATTGGTTTAAAACCTCGGTATATGCAAAATATGATGTAACATCTTGTATTTGCGACACATGATAACACATGAACAGAGAGGGGAAAACTCTTGGAATTTGCAACAGACATCTAAAATATTGGTATTTCGACACGCGGTCTAAAATATTGGTATTGGCGTTAAGGGATCTAACATCATGGTATTTGCGACACTTGGTCTAAAATATTAGTTTTTGCGACACGTGGTCTAAACTATTGGTATTTGTGACACGTTGTCTAAAATAATGATATTTGTAACACATTGTCTAAAATATTGGTATTTGTAACACATTGTCTAAAATATTGGTATTTGTGACACATTGTCTAAAATCTTGATATTTGTGACACATTGTCTAAAATATTGGTATTTGTGACACATTGTCTAAAATCTTGATATTTGTAACACATTGTCTAAAATATTGATATTTGTAATACCTGGTCTAAAATCTTGATATTTGTAACACATTGTCTAAAATATTGGTATTTGTGACACATTGTCTAAAATCTTGGTATTTGTAACACATTGTCTAAAATATTGATATTTGTAATACCTGGTCTAAAATATTGGTATTTGTAACACATTGTCTAAAATATTGGTATTTGTAACACATTGTCTAAAATATTGATATTTGTAACACATTGTCTAAAATATTGGTATTTGTAACACATTGTCTAAAATATTGGTATTTGTAACACATTGTCTAAAATATTGATATTTGTAATACCTGGTCTAAAATATTGGTATTTGTAACACATTGTCTAAAATATTGGTATTTGTAACACATTGTCTAAAATATTGGTATTTGCGACACGTGTCCTAAAATTTTCGCATTTCCGACGTGGTCTCAATTCGTGGTATTGTCAAAGACCTTAGTATCTACGACACTTGGTATAATATCATGGTATTTGCGACACTTGGTCTAAAGGCTTGACATTTGCGACACTTGGTCTAAAATCTTGGCATTTGCGACACGTTATTTAATCATAAAATCTTCTGATTAACACCATACGATTTTATATCCAACATTTCCACCAAATGGCTATTGCGGTATCTAATGTCGATCTTGAAACACAAACAGCTATTCTGAAAATGGAGGAATTTACGTACGAAAATAAATGATGGTACTTACCGCCCGGCAGGGTACTTGATGGCCAAATTAAACAGAGTGTAAACAGAAGTTTCATCGTTGTTGGTTCAAACCTGGAATGAAGAAAACAAAGAACAAAAACTATTATATTGATAAAAAATAATAATAACAAACAAAACCCAAAACACCAAGAAGCACCCACCCCACCCGAAACGAACAATGAACAGAAAAAAAAGAGAGAAAAAAAAGGTAAGCAAAATAATAAGCAGGATAAATCCAATACCTTAAGACAGTCACAGTTATTTTATTTATCGTGAATTAAAAAAAAAAATGAAATGAACCGTTTTATTTGATAACTTTACCGATTTCCAGAGTAGTAGGTCCACAAGTGTTGAATGCCTTGTCGCTATGTACCTATGATATCCATACACCAAACACAAAGTAGTTCTTAAACAACAACAATTTAGCTGCAAAACGTTTTTAAAAATCAAAATAATTGAAAAAAACATAGAAAGTCACTTTGAACAATATTACATCCGTTTGCTGTGTAGTAGTTCTGTCACATTTTTAAAAGAAATTTATCTAGTAATAATCTCTTGATAATATATATATTGCGGGATAAATAAAAATAAAAAACACTTTCGTGAATAGTCTGGCATTCACCGTTACGAACCTGGCGTTTCTCCTACCTCCTGGCAAACTGATCTATTTAAATTAATACGGCTTTTATTAAATATCCGAGAAGCAAATTACAGAAATTGCAACACGAAAAAAGTTGTGGGAACTGATTGTTAACAATAGACTGTCCAATGAACAAAAACTATAATGCGTCCCACACAGTTGATGTAGTTGTCACAAGGGAATACCTCCGACGACATCATTGACGTAATTACCGTTGCGGAATCCATCATTGACAGCAACATCCTTATTGAGTTAATACCATTCCATATCACACGGCCGATGTTATTCAAACACTACACTACGTTTTGCTTCATTAAAAGGAACAATGGAATACGTTGAATATATATGCCGTATATCCGATGCTATCTGATCAAAATCAAAATACCATAGTATGTTGAGAGCGTCGTTAAATAAAACCTTTGTTTCTTTGAAGATATGTTTGAAAATACACCTGAAATGAAAAGCAGAGATATACTTGATTTATCCAAAAGTACACTGTACTTTGAAATGGATATAGTCAGATATATCGACGCAAAATGTGTTTAATAAATATATTAAAATAATTAAATAAATTATTTACCCCCCCCCCCCAAAAAAAAAAAAAAAAAAAAAACCCACCCCCAAAACCCAAAAACAACAAAAACAACAAAACAAAACAGATTTATCAACAACAAAAAAACACAACAACAAACTAAAAAAACAACAAGAAAAAAAAATAAAAAAATAAAAATAAACAAAACAAAACAGATTTATCAACAACAACAAAACAAACACAAACAAACAAACAAAACAAGCAAACACAAATAGACAGTTCAATCAGGAACTGTATTTCCGCAAAACAGAATTACCATAAATAGTGTATTGTAAACCGCGGGGTTAATATTTTTCCCCGGTGGATGTGTGACCCGGATGTATTTCAGAGCATCAGAGTCCCGTTTTTCGAAGCGATCTTAGCGCCAAGATCACCACAAGTGTTTATGACACGAGACCATATTATAGCTCATTTTAAAAGAAAAATGATATAAAAATAATATACAAATAACTTTATAACAATAAAATACGTGTAGTTAAACTTAAAATGAAGAAATTACGCTCATCAGTATCAAAGTACGATTTATGCATATTTCTTCGTGAGCGTTCGGAAAAAAAGGGAAGTGACGTCAGAGCCGCTGTACTCTTCCATTGTTGTTAACTGTTTATATATGGAGTAAGGGGCTTACGAGCTTTTCAGTCCAACAGTGCCGTACTGCGCGGCCTTTGGGTGTAAAAATAAACAGTTTAAACGATCGGGATTGTCTTTTTTATGGTTTTCCAAAGGATTGTATTCGAAGAAAGACGCGTGTATTTTATCGCAAAAGAAAAGATTGGACACCAACACCGCATAGTACTTTGGTGTCGGCCTATTTACAGCCCGGAGCCCGAACGTTACCCGGAGACAAAAACAGTACTCGGTTGCGAATGCCGAGGTGTACATTGTACATATTTGGCACAAAGATACACCTCAGCATGATGTATTTATATATGTTAAAACAAAAATGTAGAATTTTTTATTTATTTATTTTTTTGGAAAAAAAAAGATTTTTCATGTTAGGGCTGTAGGCCTACATAACAAAATCTGTATTCACCGTCCGAAGAAGGAAACGTCAATAAGTAATTAAATATGGCATATACAACATGGGATTTGGCATGAGGATACATCTCAGTACGATGTATTTAAATATGTTTTTAAAAAACGTGTAGAAAACAATAATAATTTTAAATAATGTTTTTAATCTTCGGGCGGAATACGTCACACAAACGTTCCTCATCGCCCGAAGCCCCAAAGCAACACGAAGTTCAATACAAAATAAACCACTACTGTCGGTGTCGAAATAACTATTATGTTTCATTCACGGGCTGACTTGAGAATCGGAGTGTTGTTTTAGTTAATTGGTCCTTTCTTTCCGTGGCCTGCACATGTGATTCCTGATTGGCAGGTGTATATTGCAGGGTATCGACCAGGTAAGTGATTACCACGGTCTAGACATACGTACAAAATACGTGCCAGTTTTTTTTAAGATCACAGGGTATTGTGGCGTAACCTGTCGCGACTATAGTACAATGTTAATGGACATTATCAGCCGCCCTGCTTCATTACTGTAAATAATGCTGTAAAACCCTTGATTAAGTAGACTTTCCCCATCTAAAATTACAAAACTGACCAATTACGTAGTACCAAAGAAAAGAAAATTATCACTTGGGTATCGTGAGTGGTCGTTTTTACTCTAACGCACCCTACCAATAGGCCTAATAATATGCTACTTTTTTTTATGAGAGAAAATACTATAACCCCATTTCGTTCTATTGATGCAATAGAAATATATTTAGTTTAAAAGTTGATTATACTCTCAAGTCATTTATGTTGTTTTACAAGCCAGGTTAATGAAAGTGAAGCGCCTTGTCGTAAATTAGAGCGTTTGTTTACACTGTGCATACAGATTTTCATTATGTACAGCCCGAACATAAAAAATGCGATATTTTCTAAAAAAAAACAACCCAAAAAATGTTTGTCCTACATTTATATTTTTTACATATTTAAATACATCATATCGAGGTGTATCTTTATGCTAAATATGAACAGTATACACCTCGGCATTAGCATCAGAGTTTTGGTTTTGTCTCCGGGTTACTTTCGGGCTCCGGGCTGTAAATTGGTCGACCGGTCTGGTCTGGCACCATCAGTTTCTCCACCCTCCGACTCGCTATCCGTTTTGTCTTCAGTATCACTGTTGTAAGTAAATGTGTGTCTTTCTTCATTTACTAACAGCTCATATTGATACGGCAAAACGTTTTGCGAACGAACACTCATTGTTTTGGTAAGCTGTGCAAGTCTTAGATTCTTTATGAGTGGTACGGACTAAGTGTAAGGCTTCAGATCAAGCGACGCGTCTCTGACGTCACGGACCTCGTGATTGCCCTGCTCATTAAAGATCGGCAATTTCCGCTAAGAGCTCGTATCTGGGGTTCTTTTATGGAGATATTTTAAGTAATTTATTTTTTATAATTTGTTTTTTTAGGTGATTCAATTTATAATTAATTGTACATGGTTGGTGCCAAATATGGTTTACGTGACATGTTTCCTTTAAGATCATTTCGAAAAACACTGCCCGGGTTTTTATTATTCGGGACATGCTTGGGCAGATGTCGTTGAACAAAACAAACTTTAACTCTTTTTTTAATTTCTTTTTTTTGCTTGGGCAATACAATTAATAACAGTCATGTAAACTGATGCGCAATGGTGGACAACAAACACACCAATACACATACTTGTATTCGTGATCCTGGTTTCAATTCTAGACCCTGGATTCTATTTGTACGATGTACGATTCACCTCGGTACTATTAAAGAACCGGACAGTGTTCAAGTATTTACAATATGCGCAAGATTTGTTTTTGGTTTCATTTTAATATTTTTAGATAGATGCGGCGATGTCAAAGTAACAATATTCCAAACCTAAATATAGTATATATATTTTTGATATTAACTTAATATTGTTAATACTAACAGTAAGTCTGTATCAGCATTATTGCTATCAATTAAATCAATTATACTGAATGTTATTTAATATAAATGAAACAAGAACAAAATACAGTATAACTAATTTTGTATTTATAATATATAGCAAGTATTAATGACATTTATCTTTTTAATTATTATTAATTATATATTTATAAAGCAATCGTGTAGGTTGGTATAGAAACGAGATATATTTATACCTTCCAACGACAGCCCCAGTCACGAGAAAAAACATCATCTAGTGTAACTGTTGTACTGAACGCGGGCCAGTAATCGGAACACCATGTACATTTGCAATTACAGTAAGTGCAATACATAAAATATTGATAAAAACAACAAAGATAAAACAAACAACACTATGAATTATATATTGAAACCACAAGTCTGTAACAGAGACGTGTTTTGTTTGTGTGTGAGTGTTTGTGTTCTTTTTTTCATGGGGCGGGATCTAGTTCAGTCGCTGACAAGTTCGTTACGCTATATAATTAAAACCCATCGCGCTTTCCGCCTACAGATTCCTGGTTATCCAGTCGTGTTGTACATAAATATTGTTAACCCAAACCGGACTCGGTGGTGTTGTGGTTAAGCCATGAGATATAAGGTTGGTAGGTACTTCGTTCGCAGCCCGGTACCGGCTCCCACCCAGAGCGAGCTTTAACAACTTAATGGGTAGGTGCAAGACCACTATACCCTCTTCTCTCTCACTAACCACCAACAACTAACCCACTGTCCTGGACAGACAGCCCAGATAGCTGAGGTGTGTACCCAGGACAGCGTGCTTAAACCATAATTGGATATAAGTACGAAAAATAAGTTAAAATGAATGAAATGTAGACTCTGAGAGTTGTTTTCGCTCCATCCCGTGCACTACGACTAGTTCATCAAAAGCCGTAGTATGTGCCATCCTGTAAATGGGATGGTACATATAAAAGACCCCAAACTCATGATGGAAAAATGTAGCGGGTTTCCTCTCTAAGACTATATGTCAAAATTACCAAATATTTGACATCCAATAGCCAAAGATTAATACATCAATTTGCTCTAGTGGTGCCGTTAAACAAAACAAATTTTAACTTTTAACTAATGGAAAAATGTAGCGGGTTTTCTCTATAAGAGTATATTTAAAAATTACCACTCATTAGCCGATGATTAATAAATGAATGTGCTCAAGTGTTGTCGTTAAACAAAACAAACGTTTAACTGAGAACTGTCGTCGACTCTTCGGGTTTCTTATTCATCTTCGTCTGACGACTACATTCCTACTATAGTCCTACTACAGTCCTACTACAGTTTTACTACATTCTTACTACAGTCCTACTAGTTCTACTTCAGTCCTACTACAGTCCTACTACAGTTCTACTACAGTCCTACTACAGTTCTACTACAGTCCTACTACAGTTTTACTACAGTTCTACTACAGTCCTACTACAGTTTTACTACATTCCTACTACAGTCCTACTAGATATACTAGTTTTACTACTGTCTTACTACATTCCTACTACAGTTCTACTAGTTTTACTACTGTCCTACAACAGTCCTACTACAGTTCTACTACATTCCTACTACAGTTCTACTAGTTTTACTACTGTCCTACAACAGTCCTACTACAGTTTTACTACAGTCCTATTACAGTTTTACTACATTAATACTACAGTTCTACTACAGTCCTACCACAGTTCTACTACAGTTCTACTAGTTTTACTACTGTCCTACAACAGTCCTACTAGAGTTTTACTACATTCCTACTACAGTCCTACACCATTCCTACTACAGTTCTACTACAGTCCTACTACAGTTCTACTAGTTTTACTAGTCCTACAACAGTCCTACTACAGTTTTACTACAGTCCTACTACAGTCCTAATACGGTTCTACTACAGTTTTACTACATTCCTACTAGTCCTACTACAGTTCTACTACAGTTCTACTACAGTTCTACTACTGACCTACTACAGTCATACTACAGTTCTACTACAGTCCTATCACAGTCATACTACAGTCTTACTACCTGTTAACAAATTGTATGCAATCGACGAGTTCAAGGACGTAACTGGCTGGCACCAGATAAAGATATCCAAGTTGAGATATAGAGTATAGGAGTTCATGCAATTCACTGTACAAAACTATCTGACTAAATATTGTTGTACATATTAGTAAAGTAAAGTTGTTGTTTTTAATGACACTACTAGAGCACATTGATTTATTAATCATCGGCTATCATCGACTTTTCGACAGCATTTAATAGTTTTGATTTGTACTCTTCGTTGTTTACATCCGGGTTCTATTCAATGTATGTTATCGAAATTTAATATGAATATATACATGTTTAAAACCACAGATTATTTGTTTGCAGAGTAGTGTAAATTCAACCAATTTTTTTAAACATAATATCTATTTTTAATAAATTAAGGTTAACACAAATAAATATTTTATATATTAAATGTAAAATATATATTTTTTAAAGTATATCTATCTATCTATCTATCTATCTATCTATCTATCTATCTATCTATCTATCTATATATCTATATATATATATATATATATATATGAATGATTCGTCTCTAGTATTTTTAATATGGAAAATATCAACCGAGTCTATGTTAATGCGATTAACTAGATACCGATTAACTAGACAAGGTTGTTATTTTATATATATATATATATATATATATATATATATATATATATATATATATATATATATATATATATATATATATATATATATATATATATATATATTAATAAACACGAGTAGCGAATTCTATTTATCCTATAAGACTTCTAAAACGACATTTTAATTAATTTTTGTAAATCTCAATACTAAAGTCGCCGCCATCGGTAATATGACGTCATCAAGATTAGCACAATTTCGTTTGACGTCACGCATTTTAAGTAAATCTTTGAAAAAACGTTACGCTCAGGTATACAGGTCTTGTTGGCTTGTAAAGAAATGTCCCATCCACAGCAACACATTACCTAGAGACTTTGCAAATTTGCATACCATTATTAACCGGGTTAATATATAGAGGGTATTTCATGTTTTTCGAGTCGCGCTTGCGTGACGAGTGTGATATGATTGCAAACTTCACGAGATGAGATATAAGTCATATTTGACAAAAACCATGAAATTTTCTATTTATTATATAACTTTTGGCAATTTACCTTTATTTTTAAAATGCCAGCAGCAAAATAGTTCCGGCTTTGTTACAGTCAAGATAACACTTTCTACAGTGACGATAACACATTTTAGAGTGAAATAGTGAAATTTTCACTCTAAAATGTGTTATCGTCACTTTTATTTCATTGATATTTTAAGATATTTCAGTAAATGTTATATAATAAACTAAATTATCACATGGGTTTATGACATGGATATCATGGGTAAGTTATAGGATAAATATACATATACATATACATACAGACATACACACATACAGACATATATATATACATTATATATATACAGGTAAAAAAAATCAACATACGAAAATTACAGAAATAAATATTAAATTTTCAAATGATTAAAAATAAATAGGAAATTTAGAATATTAAATATACCTTTTTATTTGTTAATTTTTAAATTCTTTTTTTTTACATGTAAGTAGAAATATAATAATGCTTTTTCATGCAGTTACATGAAATTAGAAATGATAGTGGTAATGTGTTGCGATATTTATAATTTTTTAATCTAAATAATCCAATTTGAGTGTACAAAATGATATAATCTAGGAATTGTGATTTCACTGAGCCTGTATTAACATAGATGTATTTGACATATCTAAATATTCTACTTTTCAGTACTTATATTCCACTGTAAATGATCTTAATCACGGTTCATACACTTTATTTACCAAGAACATTCATGACTTGCCATGATTTCCACTGATAATGAAATTAACAGCAATTAAAAACTGCTTTAGACATATTTTTTTTTTTTTCTCTCCAAAGATTAATAAATTATAAATTAAATAAACAAAATACTGGTATTTTAAAAATGTTGCTTTCTAAAACCAGATGCAGCCAGAAATAATTATGACTAACTTAACATAGGGTTTTCTTCTTCAGATACCTGAACAAATGTACTCTATGCATAATTGTATTTCGCTTTGGTGTCGGTCCCTTTGATTTTTGCATGCGGTGCATCCCATAGTTAGACCACAGGCGTGTCTAACCTAAATTTTTGCGATTGCTTAATGGCTGAAGAAAGTTACGCCTACAGGTCACATATAGTTCAGCAGGAAGTAAATTAGAACATTGTTTTAAAAAGTAACACTTTCACTAACATAACTAATAAAGTTACAATATAAATCCGTAAAAATAATATAATTATTTTCTTTAAAACAAACTCCAAACAAACTAAAATTAAATATTATTAAATAGTTTCACTTCATTTCCATTACATCACTAATCAGCTGCAATATTTAAAAAGGGCATATCCCGTACTAAGAGAGTTAGCAATGTTAAAAAGCATGCTTATATCAATGGCTGTGGAGCAGGAGGTCGCAGAGATCATAGAACACCACCAACTTTTCCCTGTTATTCTCTTCAGAAGACTTGAAATGGCGTTATTTAACACCTAAAATTCAAACTGTTCTCTGGGAATCATGCCTACCCGACGAAGGTTCGAGCCCACAAATAAATGTATTTCCACCCAGACATTCGCCCCATCCCCGCACCTATTTTCAAATATACTCCGTGGTCTCGAAAAGACCCCTCCCGCTCCTACCTATTGCTTCATAACACGACTCAAAGACAGTGCGAGTGCCCTGCCCACGTATGGGTAGTCTACCTATCAATATAAAATCATGGCCAAGCTAGTGCAAAAGTTCACCAACACATATATTATCAGTAGTACGTGCGTCACTTGGGTATCATGTATGCAAATGAGCTGCGTTCTGATTGGTTGACCTCTAAGGGGCGTGGCCTCTTCCGATTGGCTGACCTTTAAGTGACCTAATGACGTCACGTTCAGTGCACCTCGGGGTCATGCAGCTGGCTGACCTTTAAGCGTGGGGACGCTACTTTAATGGGGTTAATGACTTGGACAGCTGTGGGAACCTGACCTTAGTGTCAATAAATACCGGATGTTGGTAAGATTGATGGGTGTGTTAACTGTCGGGGGTCCTTTGATGTACAGGAAACAGATGGCGCGGAAGTCGTTAATGACCCCTAGAGTGGTGTCGAATGATGGGGGTGTTTATTTAACTGTGACAGCCGTTTGATGTACAGGAAACAGATGGTGTGGAAGTCGTTAAGATGGCAAGATGGATTTGACAGGTGTGGGTTGATTAAGGAGAACCAGTCAACGGGGAGTGGAAAATTCCAGAGGAAAACCCCCAGGGTTTTGCCAGATGTCGGGGAAAGGTTTGAAACGTGTCCATATAAGGCGTTCGCCATGAGTCATCCCAGAACGTGTTCAGACACGTCTTGAGTGAGGTCTCTGCATAATGAGAAACAGTCAACGGGGGAGTGGAAAATTACAGAGGAAAATCCCCAAGGTTTTGCCAGATGGCGGGGGAAGGTTTGAAACGTGCCCATATACGACGTTGGCCATGAGTCACCCCAGAGAGCGTGTTCAGACACGTCTTGACTTCCAGATAGCGTGGGGACGCTACCGTGGGGGGCCTATAAAAACCCCATATTCAGGACGCTTGCCATTCGCTCAACGACACTGCTAGAGAGAAGACGTATACCGTTGATGATACTTACGTTCCTGTGTCTGATTGCGCTATACTTGGAAAGAAGAAAATGGCATCGGGATATAACAGAAGCACTACAGAGGGCAGTGTCAAAAACGAAGAAAACGAAACGAGATGCAAACTAGACCTCGGCGGTAACGTCTACGTCGTGGCTAAACTGTGGAAGGGGGACATTGCCATTCACGTTCGTCAGTTCGACGAGGACCGTGGAAAACCTTTTCCCACCAAGAAAGGTGTTTCTCTGACGATGAAACAATGGTTGGAACTGGTCTCCTTTAAACAGGACACATCACAACATCTCGGAGGGAACGTCTACGTCGAGACCATTTACAAAGGTGTGGATATTCGTCAGTGGTGGTATTGTGATCAAGAACTGAAACCTTCCCGTCGCGGCGTTCGACTGACTGCCGAACAGTGGAAAGAGCTCCAGAAATGTTTTGACACTATCTACGACTTTGTGCCGGAACTGAGAGATCCATGTTACCAAGATCATCATAATCATGGTGTCATAGAGTGAATGCAACCCGAGATATTAGACGTGTCCAGACATGCTCGGTGACGTCACGGGAAAAACCCAGGACGTGTTTGGACATGTTCAGACATTGTGTATATAAACCTTAGATTTAGAACTGTTTGTCATTCGTCAGTCGACCGTTGCAGAGTGAAGACGTGCGCTCCAGAGATGGCATCGGAATATTCGAGAATGGACAGCAACAGTAACAGCAGTTGTAGCAGCGGTGACGCTGTCTTGGTATGCAAATGTTCGAAAAGACACACGATCCAATGCAAAAGAGTGGTTACCAAACCAGAAGAACATGATGATCAAACGGACGCTGTTCGTGAACCCGGTGAAATCGTGTGGACGAAGAACCCACGGATACCCGTGACCCCATCGAAATCGTGGACGAAGAACCCATGGATCAGACGGATGCTGCTCGAGAAACGGACTCGACTCCCTACGATGATGATGCCTACGACGCCGATGGCGATGGTCTTTCGAGACATTACTTGTTCTGTCATCGACCCGAAATGAGAAGATTCTACAGACGACTCTGCACGTTTGGGTGGTGGCCCATACAGTTGCGCCAGAAACCGAGGGAACTCGCCAAGGCCGGTTTCTTCTACACGGGAGACCACGATGCCGTCGTCTGCTACTGTTGTGGACTACGCACCTACAGATGGCAGAAGATGGACGATCCAGTGATGGAACATTACAGGCTGTCCCCAAGATGTCCCTACATTAACAATGTGTTGAGACATTAAACACGTGTGTGCTACTTTTCGTTTTGTAAAATAAACATGTGAATAACACGTTTTGTTTGTTATTAATGTGTTGAGAAATTAAACACGTGTGTGCTACTTTTCGTTTTGTAAAATAAACATGTGAATAACACGTTTTGTTTGTTATTAATGTAAGGGTGACTCTCTCTGTGTGTGTGTGTGTGTGTGTGTGTGTGTGTGTGTGTGTGTGTGTGTGTGTGTGTGGCTCTGAGTGTGGCCCCGTGTGTGACCCTGAGTGTGGCCCTGAATGTGGCCCTGAGTATGGCCCTGAGTGTGACCCTGTGGCGCTGAGAGTGGCCCCTGAGCTGTGCACGAGTTATTCTTTGGGATGGGGGCATGGACCATACGTATCACACAAAATTTAATCTTTGTGCGCATATGCGAAATTATAGAGAGTATAAATAAAAGGGCAATGGGTAACATCGTCATTTGAGATAGAACCTTCAGAGGCGCAACATGTCAGACCAGTACAAGTTGTACGTTCCCGACGCGGACAAGTGGACCCGCTTTTACAAGTTGCAAGCCCAAGGCAAACTTCAACCTCATTTTTCAGTGCAGCGTGGTGGGAAAAGTCAGATGATGTACAGCGTGGATCGATGTCTAGAACTCTACGATCCCACTTGGAAAAAAGAAAAAGAGGAACAGAACAAGCCCCCGACACCTAAAGTCGTCATGGTCTCCCCAACGCAACAGGTGGTAGAACAAGCCAAGGCCGAGCAGAAACGGAAACGAGAACAGAGCGGCGTGGAACGGAAACGACGAGAGCAGACTGGGCAAAAACGGCACAAACATTTCTAAGAAGACTATAAAAGGGGGGGCATGGCAGTTTCAACATCGCCAGTTCACGTCGAATACTTCAACAGTCAACATCATGAATCAGTGTCACATTTGCGAAAAAAAATATGTCTGGACCCACGACCTAACTCGGCACGTACGAAATAAACATGGACTCTTGGAATCTGAAAATAAGCCTTCCCAGCAGCAGCAGCAGCAGCAGCAGCAGCAGCAGCAGCAGCAGCAGCAGCAGCAGCAGCAGCAACAGCAGCAGCAGCAGCAGCAGCAGCAGCAGCAGCAGCAGCAGCAGCAGCAGCAGCAGCAGCAACAGCAGCAGCAGCAGCAGCCCTTAAGATTGTTACATCCGTTCACCATGATCGTGTCGGGACCCACGTCGTGTGGAAAAACATTTTTGTTGTACAAACTGCTACGGGATGGTAAAATCCACCCGCCTCCCCAGCGCATCATCTGGCTCTACAAACGATGGCAACCTCTCTATGATACGATCAAAATGGTTGCTCGAGTAAAATTTGTTCAAGGCATACCCGAGAATTTGGAAAAGGATCGTTATTTGGATCCCAGAGTCAGAAATCTCATCGTGTTGGATGACCTGATGTCTACAGCTGGAAAAGACTCTCGTATCACCGATCTGTTCACGGAAGGAAGTCACCACAGAAACCTCTCGGTGATTGCCATCAACCAGAACCTCTATAGCAGCAAAGACCCGACACAGAGAAGAAACTGTCATTACCTGGCACTGTTCAACAACCCCATCGACAAGCAGCAAGTCCTAACCTTGGCACAGCAGATGTATCCTGGAAATACTCGTCATTTCATGCAACGGTTTGAGGAAGCTACCCACAGGCCCTACGGACATCTCTTGGTGGACTTGAAACCGACCACGCCCGAACATTGGCGCCTTCGACCTAATGGTTTAGAGACGGGGCCGTCCGAATGGTATAAAAGCACGAACGTAACGGCGAATGTCTCAGAAGAGTTTCAACCACCGTCGGAGAAAGAGCTCTACGTGCAAATCATGCAAAGTAACGCATTCAAGAGAAAACTACCAGGCATACCCGCCTACGAAAGTGACGACGAAGAAGAAGATGAGGTAGAGCCCTATCTGAAAAAAGTCAAGAGGATGCAGTCTTGCGATACGTGTGGTCTGGTCTTTAAAGACGGGAGTGACTTGCAGCGACATCTACGATTTAAAACGTGCAAGGAGGGAAATGAAGAAGAGGAGCCGTCGTCCGATCTGGAAAACGAAGGCATACGTCTGATGATCGAACGTGAATTCGACATCAATCGTGATTATATCGAAAGCAAGAGGAAACGCTACGAAGAAAAAAACATGTCCCAAGATGCCATCGAAAGAAACATGAAGACTTTACAATGGAAGTTATTTAAAGACACGTACTCTCGCTTCCTGGCTTATATGCATTACTTTGATAAAGGCCCCAACACGAGAAAAATTCTACAGTCTGTGAATCCGAAAAGAGATCTGAGACCTCAGATCCGTTCTAAATTAAATCAGTATCGTTCGTGGATCGGCGAATATTTGGACGAACTAGACGGCGACGATACCGATGGTGATGATACTGATGATGAGGACGAAGATGAAGAGAAATGAACACTCATATTATTCACATGTCGCCCTTTAGGGCCTCTCGATGTAACCCAATGTGTGTCCATTATATATATATATATATAACATATATAACATGCGAGGTTGTCCGAATGATTTTTGTGTTACAGAAGCACCCGACAACGGCCGAATGCATGGTTCGAACTACCCGATGGGTCGAACAGACTTTGATGCACCGACAGTGTTCGAGCCAATGAGATTCTACTGTATGTAGTTGTCGCCCCTAGGGTCTCTCGATGTAACCCAATGTGTGTCCATTTATATATATATATATGTGTGTAGTTGTCGCCCTTAAGGCCTCTCGATGTAACCCAATGTGTGTCCATATTATATATGTGTAGTTTGTGATTTGTCATTTAGAAATAAAATGAAAAAACCCAAACCATTACGTTTGTTTTTTGTGTGTTTTACTCCATGACTAGTTTTGTGATTGAATGTCAGTCTCTACCGCTACATTATAGTAGCAAGGGACGTGTGTACAGGACAGCACATACCACGGCCCTTGGCATAATGCACTGGTTGGCTATAGCCTATTGGACCACCGACGGGGATCGATCCTAGATCGACCACTGTATTTACCCATTTGGTAAAATATAGTCTCTCTCTCTCTCTCTCTCTCTCTCTCTCTCTCTCTCTCTCTCTCTCTCTCTCTCTCTCTCTCTCTCTCTCTCTCTCTCTCTCTCTCTCTCTCTCTCTATGCGTTTGTTGTTTGTGTTTTCTACTCTATGACTAGATTTGTGATTGGATATTTCTACCGCTACTTTATAGTAGCAAGAGCTGTGTGTACAGGGCAGCACATACCACGGCCTTTGACATACCAGACATAATACACTGGTTGTCTATAAAGGTTTGTACTCTAGGGAAATACTCGTGTTTCAAATGCAGTTAAAAAATCATAGGTTACGTTGGAACGTTGAGTTGTAGTCACACGTTCTTTCTTCAAAGCAATGGGCTGGGGTGTTTCACACACACACACACACACACACACACACACACACACACACACACGCACGCGCGCGCGCATATTCCTTTCTTTCCTTAACAATTAAGCCGTCTATACATTCCTTTATTAATGTTTGTAATGGGCTGGGTTGTTACGCACATTCCTTTCTTCCCCCTACTGGCCACCGAATAAGTGTATCTGCTTTTTCCACTGTATTTCTTTGAAAAATATCGGCTGCTTCGCTAAAAATAACCCGGGAAATTAAACTCGACTTTGTAAGCTTCGGTGCGTCGTTAAATAAAGCATTTGCTTGTAGCTACAGGGGTATCATATTTCCACCAATTAGCCACAGCGTAGTAAGAAAGTAATACTTGGAAGTGACCCGCGTGTGTTTCTCATTACGTATCTATAGCAGACGATATAATTTTCTGTATTTTAAGAGATCTAGCTACACATCTGTCTCAGCGGGAAGTGATTAATGTTGAAATAAAGTTTCAAACTATGAGGTTATATTTATTTTTCCGTACCTCTATCCCATTAAGGTTTAAACGCGCGCGCGCGCACGCCAGTTATCTGTGGCTAAGACAGTGGGGATAATGTAGGGGTGAGAGAGATTATCTGCTCTTACGTTAAATGCCACTACCAACACCCCCGTGTTTGTTATTCTTCAAATGGTATATATCGTTTGAGTATACATTCAGTATTTATTTTATAGTGATACATATGTAATATTAATGCTTTGTCTGTTTATTTTTGAAATTACCATCGTGCGATCATTGCGAGATATGAAAGAAGGTCGTATTTCAAAACAAACTAGCAACCTTCTCATTGGCTAATCTTGTTATGAAGTCTCGGGGGCCATCCTCTACGAATGTCTGGCAATACGAAATACTCTATCCCGTTAAGGTTTAAGCACGCCCGCACACACACACACACACGCCAGCTATCTGTGGATATCTAAGACAGTGGGAGTTGTGTGGTATGTGCTATCCTGTCTGCGGGCTGGTGTAGGACCCCTTGCTACTATAATGTAGCGGGTTTCGTCTTTATGTTTCAAAAGTACCACATATGTTTGACATCCAATAGCCAATGATTAATAAATCAATGTGCTCTAGTGGTGTCGTTAAACTTTTAAAACTTTTAAAACAAAGCTTACTATTTGTATTTATTTCAACTTATTTCCGTGCTTATATTTCAATTATGGTTCAAGCACGCTGTCCTGGACACGCGTCAGCCATCTGTGGCTAGTGAAAAGGCTGGGTGATGACCAGTTGATACCCGGATACGAACCCCGGTATCTACCCCGGTCTTAACCACCGACTACAGCAATGATTCGGGCATTTCTTGTGACGTCAGACCCCCACGCTATCTCGAGGTCAAGACGTGTCTGAACACGTTCTGGGATGACTCATGGCCAAAACGAACAGATGTCACAGTTAAATAAGCACCCCGTCATTCGACACCACTCTAGGGGTCATTAACGACTTCCGCACCATCTGTTTCCCCCTAAGGACCCCCTACGGTTAACACACCCATCAATCTGACCAACATCCGGTGTTTATTGACACTTTGTAAGAAATTGTGCTCGCAACGAGCAGAAGAGCGTCCCCACGCTATCTCGAGGTCAAGACGTGTCTGAACACGCTCTGGGTGACTCGTGGCCAACGTCGTATATGGGCACGTTTCAAACCTTCCCCCGACATCTGGCAAAACCCTGGGGTTTTTCCTCTGTAATTTTCCACTCCCCGTTGACTGGTTCTCATTATACAGAGACCCCCACTCAAGACGTGTCTGAACACGTTCTGAAATGACTCATGGCCAACGCCGTATATGGACACGTTTCAAACCTTTCCCCCGACATCTGGTAAAACCCCTGGGGGTTTTCCTCAGGAATTTTCCACTCCCCTTTGACTGGTTCTCCTTAATCAACCCACACCTGTCAAATCCATCTTGCCATCTTAACGACTTCCACACCATCTGTTTCCTGTACATCAAACGGCTGTCACAGTTAAATAAACACCTCATCATTCGACACCACTCTAGGGGTCATTAACGACTTCCGCATCATCTGTTTCCTGTACATCAAAGGACCCCCGACGGTTAACACACCCATCAATCTTACCAACATCCGGTGTTTATTGACACTAAGGTCAGGTTCCCACAGCTGTCCAAGTCATTAACCCAGTAGCGTCCCCACGCTTAAAGGTCAGCCAGCTGCATGACCCCGAGGTGCACTGAACGTGACGTCATTAGGCCACGCCCCCACGCTTAGAGGTCAGCCAATCAGAAGAGGCCACGTCCCTTAGAGGTCAACCAATCAGAACGCAGGACAGGTCACGTGACCTAGCTCATTTGCATACATGCTACCCAAGTGACGCACGTACTACTATTATCTACATATTAATTATCAAGCTGAGCAGGATATTACGTTCCCCACTAAAAACCAATAAATGCATTGTATTCACCTGCTAAACATTTAAATTTTTTCCGGGGCACTTCAGATTTCGGGGAGGTGTTACGCAGAACTCTCTCCTTGTATTGGCGCCTGTAACGTCATCTAAGTCGTCATTTTAATGAATTAGTATTTCCAACATATTTTCCCATATAGGCTAATCGAAGTAAGTAGTCTAAGGCGGACCCAATAAATTGCAAAAAAACCACACATTTGCTACGTCCTATGCAGACTACGAATCAAGGTGAAATTTGCTCGCTAAAATTAAATTATAAAACTTCTTCACGACCATGGTGACATCGTGGGGGCGTTTCAGTGCTGGGATATCGTTAAACATATATTCTATTCTATTCATGGGGGTGTGGTACAAGGCAGTTACTTCATCAATCTTTCGAGATTCGTCAAGTTAGTCAAGGGTTATTCTGACCGTTGAGTGACGGGTGTAATGATCGAGGACGTAGACAAATCTCTCGCAAAATTATAAATTTAACTGTAACAAGTACGCTTATGGCTTACTAATAGTTTAAAGTGAATATAGGTACAACACCAATTAACGTAACACTAATTATATCAATTTCAAGAGATGCATTGCATGGCTTGTTTCATGTTCAATATTATGATCACAGTTACTTGCTTAGCATGTACTTGTAATTTGTAAGTACATAAACAATAACTATTTGGGATTTACAGTTTCAGTCCAAAAGTGTGGGGGTTTTCAATACCATGCTACAATTTAATATAATGTAGTAAACATACTCCCTAAAGTATTATAATTGTTATACGGCTTCATGGTCACTGTAGAATAAAATGTTGGGTTTTTGCTACATTTGTCCAAAATAGTATAGGTAGGCCAAAAAAAAGGAAAACAAAAGATAGAAAAAAAACAGAAAACCCCCCCCAACATTTATTTTTAAAAGGTAATAAATAAGCTGAACAAATATTAAACTTTCCAGTTTCTGGATACTTATGTAAATAAATTCTAGATTATAATGTGGAAAGTATTTGATTGTTATGGTTAAATTTGGTTTGGGTCAGTAGCAAAAACCAAAGAGTTTGTACAGTTATGCCTCACGTATTTAATTAAATCGCACATTGCAAAACAAGCTCTGTAGTCTCTTTAGAATAACCAACAATGAAAAGAGAATGAATGTTTGTATTACAACACCTCAGCACATTTTAAATTTTGAGTTGAATATCTGTGTTTTGATAAACCAGTCTTCATAAGTTTCGCCCATGGTCATTTTGACACTTGTCCTAGATACTGCCTCACTGAGAAGGTAAACCCATGGCCACCACACAGGCTACTCTTACCCATTACTTTAATTTCAGCATTTTTACTTTCATTTGAATTATTTGTTTATACCACCATCACAGCATCCTTTGGTAGTGTTTTTTGTCAGCAAATTCAGACATGCTTAGTATATACATACATATTACATCTTACAAAACAATTACCCAACTAGTATACCCCCTATAGACAGATTAACACAGGAATAATCAAATATTGAGTTTAAATTACCTGAACTCAACTGAACCTTTATTTCTCTCAGGCCGTAATCCACGGCATATGAGAAACAATATATAATACAACAATTCATACATTTTAACATGATGACTATTCATATAATTGTTCATAAATAAAACAAACATAGGAATATCATTATAAATAATTGGATTGGGTTGGCAAATGTAATAATAATACAATAAAGCTATGAGCCGGAGGTCTTGAAAATATTCATGATATGTTTACAAAATTACGCAAGTTTTTGAACGACACCAGTTTTTTTTTACAATTAAATAATTCGTGAAATTTATATGTATTTGGGTTGGATCGATAATATTTCGGTATGTACTGAAGTCTGAGTTGGTTAAAATATGGGCATGTAAAAATATAATGATATTCTCCTCCAATGTCATTATTGTTGCACAAAACACTCGATCTATCATGCAATGGTTTACGTATCCATCTACCTGTCTCTATTGGAAGTTTCGTGCTGGGGTGTCGTTAAACATCATTCATTCATTCATTCATTCATTCATCCATTCTATTGGAAGTTTGTGGTTAGATACTCTAAACAATAACAATGGACACCAATGTTTTTTCCTCTAATGAAGTTAAATGATTTTCAAATGCTATGTTGCTTTTAAATACTTTATAACAAGATGCTGTCGATGAATTGTCAATATGACTATACCATGTTTGCGAGAATTGACCTATGAGTGTGTTGAAATAAAAAAAAATTAACAACGAAGCACTATTAATAAGCTCACACTGTGACCACCAAATGTATGTACAACCAGTATTATCGAAAACTGATTTCATAAAAGATATCCATTTGTGATCATAAAAATTAGTAACATAATGATTCAATAACATTCTGTACACTAATAATGATAATTAGGATTGCTTCCAAGTAATCATTCTATACCAAAATCCTATCATTCCTACTTTTACTGTTATGTTAATATACTGGGACACGTCCAAGTTCTCCATACAGCATATATAATGGGGTAGGTTTTCTAACAGGCAACAATAGTTTTAAATATTTGATATACAAGTTTTCTATACAAGACAAACTTTCAAAACCCCCAATTTCACATCCGTATAAAACAATAGGTAAAACCATAAAATCAAATCATTTAAGTTGGCATTGGATGGAAACATAACAACGTTTTGCTTGTCTTAGTGTAAAATACATAGCTTTTTGAGCTGCTTCATATAAATGTGTTCGAGCATTAGTGAATTTATTGGATTTATGAAATATAATGCCAAGATATTTGTCTATTTTTACATTCTAATAACCTTACTACATTTGTCCTCTTTTCTAACGTAGGGTCGCTTTCCAGAAGCACACTTTAAAAAAATTACGCCTTAATGGGCACATCACATTCTTTACTATTGTATGATGCTCGAAAACTCTGTAAGCATGTTAAAATCTTACGCAACTATTGTATGCCTATATTGTATGTATGTTATTTATATGTCTCCAACAATTTTTTTCTTCAAATTGTATATTAGGGGCTGCAGAAGAGGTGGGGGCTATGGTCTCCTCATTTTGCCTGTTACTGTCCTCAAAAGGCTGGATACGAAATATAAATTTATCTCGGGTGAGTATGCCTCCGAACCCCCACTAACAGGTTCAAGTCCTCAAATAGATGTATTCACACACATTCACGCGCGCGCACACATACACACACACACACACACACACACACATACACACACGCGCGCGCGCGCGCGCACTCCGCTGGCCTTGTACACCATAAAACGTTTGTTGTTTCTAAAACACTTTTCCTTTTTGTTTTGTGAAATTATTGATTAAAAATAAATAAATACAAAAAACCAACTCCAAAATCGACAACAAACCTATCAATGCCATGGGGGATAGAACGAGGTACTTGCGAACCCACCAAAACCCTCCCCATATATATGTGTGTGTGTGTGTGTGTGTGTGTGTGTGTGTACTATGTACTATGTACTATGTATGACCAATCTAGATCTTTCATCACATTCAGCTGTGGATGGACTATTTGTGGATGAATAACCCAAGAATGCAAAAGCTACCAAAAACAGACCATTGCAAATATGCATAATTTCAAAATGCATGAATACTCGCCATTAAAACAAATTATTGACAGATTTCACCGTTTCAACGCCGTCTTATTTTGCTCCCAGTGTATATTATAGCAGCTGGATTTGACTTTGCTGCTTTTGGTAAATAAATAGATTAAGGACCATAACTCGGTCAAAATGGGTAAATCACGATGAAAGTCAAACTTGATCTCTAATAGTACATGGTAAAATTATGTACAAAGTTTCAGCTTAATACTTTAAAAAACAAAAACGCCCAGAGAACTGATTGTGGGACAGACTGACAGGCATACAGAAGGACGGAAACGATATCTATAGTCCCTTCCGAATGAACCGATAGGGAACTAATAAACCAAATCTACAGCAATATATTATTAAACAGACTACGTTACGATGTATACATCCCCAATCCCCAATGGAAATACTTATGATATCCCCGTCGGTGGGCCTATATGGGCTATTTCTCGTTTCAGCCAGTGCACCACGAAAGGGCCGTGGTATGTGTTATCCTCTTGGTAGAATGGTGCATACAAAAGATCCCTTGCTACTAATATAAAAATTTAGTGGGTTTCCTCTCTACGACTCTATGTAAAAATTACCAAACTGACGTGAAAATGTAATGTTCTTGTATTCTGTTGTAGAAAGCCACGTTTGGCAATGTTCAAGTTTCAATCGCCATTGACATGTCTGACGATCTTAACAGTTAACTGACTTTATAAACAGTATCAGATTAGTTCAATTTTGCAACTCAGCAGTGTTTCTTTAAAATTTTAAGACAGTAGTTAAAAGATTTTAGTCACATACAGAGACTACACCATGGCTATACTTGCCTTGATATGTCCAGATATATACAGTTATATTGGATAACCATTGGCACAATTAGTTTGATCAGAGAATTAGCTGCATCTGCATAGTGCAGTGCAGAATAGTTTGGCTTTCCGGCATATACAGCAAAGAGTGCTGCATGCCGTTTGACATGAACAGTTAGATGACCACCTGACAGGCTTCTTCTGACGGTGCGACATATTTTAGTGGAAGTGTAAGCATTTGTCAGCAACTCGAAAAGATTTATTTGGACAACGAAATGTGATGGAATCATTTCGATTCCATCCAGAACTTATTTTACAGTTTCTACGTGATACTGACTTTTATTGTAGATTTTAATATTATCTATCTGTGATATTTGTATTTTTGCGCAGTTCTTTACACTGTTTTAATTTAACTGTTGAATTTTTATCTTGATGTCGTTCATCATTTGTTGTTTTGCATATACCATAGTTTGACACCCAATAGCCGATTTATTTTTCGTGCTGGGGTGTCGTTAAACATTCATTCATTAATTCATTCATTCCTGACAGGCTTCTGGAATTACAGCTCGTGTCACTAGGATTAGCTTTATTGGCTGTAGCGTCCCTTCTTGCCCTTCCCATCCCATCTCTTGTGGTTTAGGTAGTGGACCTGCGTACAGATAAGGGTCTGATAGTGCACACACATAATGTGAACTCGTAAATCATGGCATGGTCTCTGGTTTTCCTGCTTTGGAGAATAGAATACAGCGAGCCATGTCTAGATAGTCAATTTGATCCACATTGTACACTCTACACACAACTTTCTCTGTTGTGGCAATCTTCTTGTCTGTTAATTCTCCCTCACGTAAGCCTAAAAGGATGCAGTTTTCCAAGAACACTTTCCAGGCAGATAGCTTTGCGTGGTTGCATATACAGAAGTAGTGACACCCTCCAGCAACGATACTTTGTAATGAGATATTCTGATAAAAACAAAATCTTGCCAAATTAGCATTGCTGTTGAGCAAACTTAGGACGTTTTGCCAGCTAAAGGGAAAAGGCACATCATAGCCTTCAGTGACACTACGAAATGGGCGAGTGGTCTTGGTGCATCACTTTCTGGTGACAATTTTATTGGATTCTTGCCAATATCTTTCAAAAACAACATCTATTCGCTTGTGCATATGCACACTGATCTTGTGAAGATATTTACAAAATCACCAAATGTTTTTACTCCAGCAGGTTTGCCAAGAGCTACAAGTGTCTGTCCATCTATTACTTAACATGATGGCATTCCTCCAAGATCGAGGGTTTGTGAGCAATCATTATCTGTTGTAAGCAAGTCAGCCAGGATAGACTTTGTGCCAGTTCAACAACTCATGCTTCAACATAGTCTGTAGTTCAACCCTGTGGCTTGCTTCACAAGCAATGCTAAGACGTTGACGAACACTTCTGTCAGCTTTTAACACAGTTGTAAGCAAGTCAGCCAGGATAGACTTTGTGCCAGTTCAACAACTCATGCTTTAACATAGTCTGTAGTTCAACCCTGTGGCTTGCTTCACAAGCAATGCTAAGACGTTGACGAACACTTCTGTCAGCTTTTAACACAGTTGTAAGCAAGTCAGCCAGGATAGACTTTGTGCCAGTTCAACAACTCATGCTTCAACATAGTGTGTAGTTCAACCCTGTGGCTTGCTTCATAAGCAATGATAAGACGTTGACGAACACTTCTGTCAGCTTTTAACACAGTTGTTTTGTCCCTATTATTATTCCTTCTCACTACTTCATTCAACATTTCAAAGGTAGAAGTATTGTTCCTGCGTATTGTATCATGGAATGGAATTGTTGGTGTGTTTCCATTGGTCACCACCAGTCTCTCTTTGATAAAACAGTCAAGTTGAGACCGGTAGTTGTATAAAAGTCCCCAGTTGCTAAGTGCAGCAGTTGTCTTGATTACCCACACACACACACACTTTACCCCCCCCCCCCTCCCTGTATCGTTGAAATACTCCTGGGCATTATCATGATCTACCTCATTAAACTTCCGAGATGCTCGCTTGATAACAACGTTCTCCTAGAGACTATTTTCATGTAGCTTCACCAGAAAGTGAAATTTACATTCTACTCTGTTTTGTGCTTAATAAACACATCGAACAGGTCATGAAATTTTGGGCTCTTCAACAATGTTATAAGAGTGTCGAAATCATCAAGGTTCATTGAGGGATTTGATATTTCGTCATGTAGCCCTATATCAGATTGCTGGAAGAATGTCAGAAGACTTGGCATCAGTAGTGTCCACAGTGCTTGTGGATCCTTGTGGATGTTGTGTATGCTTTTCCATTCAGGACTTGCTCAATTGTATAAGGACCAACAATGCCACTTTCAACTTCTGGTTCTGTAAGCCCTGACCCATTGATATGTTTTCCAATAACCCTCTGAAAACACATGGATATGTGAAGACCACCAACACGCAGTGATGACTGTATACTATTCACCAATGTGTGGTGATACTTCCATACACCTCCGTACTACTGTGTTCAATGTATGAGGACTGCCACTGGTTTAGCTTTTTGTTTTATAAATCCAATTCTGGTATTTCTCTGACCTTGGTGGCACGGTACATATTATGAGTCATTGCAAACACTGGGATACCTCAAAACAATTTATATGTGTAGAATATGAATAGTCTGAACAAGACATTGTATGTAATGTGTTTTAGGGCCAAAAAGTATATATTAGTAAAACAATCATGCACCACAGTGACAGTCCTCCTAAACTAAGGTAATTATCTTCAAACTGTTGCTAGATTGATTTTATACTCACAGGCATATATAAATTAAATCTACACATACGAAATGTTAATGCCTAGAATGTCATTTATATTTTGTGGGTGTTGATTGTGTTTTATTGGTATCAGGGTATATACTGTGTGTCGCCAATGTAATTAGCATTTGTTCTATATTTTAAACATAAGCGTACGAGACGGGGTGTGTGTTTGTGGGGGGGGGGGGGGGGGGGGGGGGGGGGGGGGTTGTCGAAATCTCAAATTCGGGCAAACATTATGCAGATATTCGGGCAAAATGTGCTAACCTGAAACCGTTTTACTTCTTCTTCTTTTTTTCTCTCTTCTTTTCGTTCGCTTGTTGACTACACGTCGAGGCCAGCAGTAGTTATAATAGCTGTTGATGCACGGTATTGAGGTCTATTAGAGTGCGCCGTGCGGCCCAATACCTCTGACTTCAGCACTCGAGATTTCTGTTAGGGTTACCTCACCCTTAGTCCATATCAGTCTAGCCTCTACCTATTGACCAGACCAGCTTGGGTGTCCCTAACAGAAGCCAAAGATCCTGCTGGTATAGCTCTCTGGGTCACTGAGACATACAAGCCCCCTCACCACGTCAAGGATGTATGTATATCATACATAAATGCGTAGTGATTCGTTTGTAACCCTATATAGCTGTTTGTTAGTAATGCTAATAGCAATGAATGTTGTTATCCAGATTCGGACATTTTCGTTTAATTTGGGTAAAAGCCAGCCTGCCCACCCACCCCCTCCCTCCCCCTACAGAAATGGGAGCCCGTACGCCTATGATTTTACAATTAAAGACATAGACAGATGTGAACACACACACACACACACACACACACACACACACACATATATATATATATACATACACATACTCTTCAAAAAAATAAACGCATAGAGCATATTTTTCATAACATTAATTTTGAAATAACACAATAGTGAATGTTTTAGTATTATCTTATTCTATAGCTAGTGGATATGATATCATGCAATTCTGAAGCTGACAAAACGCATGATTTGACGTCCAGGACGTGCAAATATGTTTTTCACAATATCCATAATAATGGTTGCAGAGCTCACATTTATCACGTACAAATCATGCACGTACAGCACGTGCACTACCCCTTGACAGAAAATTGAGTTAAATTCACACACGCATTATCGATAGTGTCGCTACGTAACGTTGAAATTATGCCCAGGCTGACAGAACCACAACGTAACAATGCAATTGACGGATGGAAGCCGGGGAATCGCAATCAACAGTTGCACGTCTTTTCAACACATCTCAGAGTACAATATCTAGGCTTTGGCACCGTTATCAGCAAACTGGAGTGTCACGTGACCGCCCCAGATCCGGTCGTCCCAGAGTTACCACACCGGCGCAAGACAGATACATACGTCTACGACATTTACGTGACAGATTCCTAACTGCTTTATCATCAACTTCTGCCATGCCTGGGATGTGAAGAATTTCGGACCAGACCGTAAGAAACCGTTTACGTGAAGCCAATATCCGAGCTAAAAGACCAACTAGACGGATAATTGTAACCGCGCAACATAGGCGTCTACGGCTTACATGGTGCAGACGTTGTCTGATATGGCGTCGACAGCAGTGACGAAGAGTGGCTTTCAGCGACGAGTCGCGTTTTTTGCTTCAACGCGCCGACGGCAGAGCTAGAGTTTACCGACGACGTAACGAGCGTTATGCCAATAATTGTGTGCGGCAGGTGGACAGATATGGAGGGGGGGGGGGGGGGGGGGGGGGGGGGTTATGGTATGGGCGGCCATCACTTACACTGGCAGAACAGACCTTGTACATGTCCCAGGTCATCTAACAGCCCAACGTTACTGCAACGAAATTCTCCAGCGTCAAGCCGTACCTTTCATCAACGCAGAAAATGTCATCTTCCAGCACGACAATGCACGACCACATAGCGCACGTATAACAACAGACTTCCTGAATCAACACAATGCCGGAGTGATGCCATGGCCTTCAAGATCACCTGATCTTAACCCCATCGAGCACCTGTGGGATGAACTAGATCGACGTTTACGGCAACGTGACCCTGCGCAACAAACGCTACCCCAGATGCTCCAGGCTTTGCAACAAACATGAGCTACAATTCCCCAGCCTGTGATTCAAGCATTATTTGATTCCATGCGTAGGATGTGCCAAGCCGTCATTGCTGCTCATGGGGCTCATACTCGATATTAATGTCCATGACCGTGACCTTGATACGGTGGCCTAATCCTGTTGATTTGATAGACAATTTCATTCCAAGTGATGATCTGATCATGTTTAACAAGTTTCAATTTTACTGCTCTGGTATTGAGCAAAGATATGATGCTATAAATTTGCAATCCAATCCTAACATATACCAGTTATGCGTTCTTTTTTTGAAGAGTATATATATATATATATATATATATATATATATATATATATATATATATATATATATATATATATATATTACCCCAGCAGGCACTCATAACGGGAAAAATAAAAATAATAATTTCTCACTGAGAAATTATCATGCATTGGTTTAACATACACTACTATTGGACGATTTGACGCCAACAAACCAATCACCTTGTCGTTACTAAATATGACGTCATCACGTCATTCTGGTTTCAGTGTTAATCTGTAATAAAATGGTATTTTAATGCAATCATTATATATATATATTGTTTTACAGGATATATAGAACATTGGGTTTTGAAAATTATCTGCGAACCGTGAATAAAATACAAAGTTCAAACAATACTCAGAACAGTAAAGTAGTTTACGTGGTTTCTATATACATGGACGTGTAGCCGATATAGGCTATATCGAAAATAAAGGCTTTTAAACAAAAAAACCCAAATAGCTGGGGTAATAAATAGAATAACAAACTCGGTACCAGTTATTATCAAATGTATGTCCCTCTTGAAATAATTTTCACTTGTCACCAGCTAAAGCTCGTGACAAGTGAAAATTATTTCACTCGGGACATAAATTTGATAATAACTAGTAACTCGTGTATTATCATCTATATATAATGATAAGCGCATTATTATTTCAAACATTAAATGTTGTTTTCAAATTATTTCAATGCATTCCCTTCTTTATTGTACCTATATATAACAATCACCTCTTACTTGCAAGTATTTTTTGAATGGTTGAACTTGCTATTACGGTTACAAAATATACTACTCAAAAGAATTTAAGGGTCAGACGATATTTTCGACATTATTTTCTGAATGTCAATTATATTAGCTAGACCATAATGTCACGCATGGTATTGTTCCATTTTGACGAAAGTGGGTCTAAGCAACCCATAATTGAATTAAAATCTAGTTCTAATGGCGAAAACATGCTTACATTTGCACGTAAATTAGGGCGAAAGCGAAAGGTCTGCTAAGTGCCCATAACTTGCTTTTTCACAAAGCGCTTCATTTGCACGCTTTGCATGTGTATTCCATGTTCCCAATGCTGAATTTCCGTATAATTGGAGCTTGCGTTCGTGTACGATGCACCCTCCAAATTCGACAATGGTACGACGTCAACTGACTATCGAAGCTCGAGGAAGGGCTATTGCTTGGCTTCAGGATGGCAATACGCAAAGAAATGTTGCTCTGAGACTTGGTGTCAGTCAGAGTGTCGTTGGCCGACTGTGGCAACGGTACCAAGCAACGAATTCTGTTCGAAATCGTCCACGTTCGGGAATACCCCGAAGCACTACAAATAGAGTGGACCGCTACATCACCAATATGGCTCTACGTCAACGCACAACCACTGCACGGACTGCGACTGGAACTCGAGTGTCTGATCAAACCATACGTAATCGTCTGAGAGCCAATAATCTATGCTGCCGTCGCCAGGCTGTTCGACCACCACTCCTACCACGTCACAGAACGGCCAGACGTCACTGGTGCACACTTCATCTGCGGTGGCAACGTGTTCAGTGGGGTTGAGTGATGTTCACTGATGAGTCCAGGTTTAGTCTCCAGTTCAACGACGGTCGGGTTCGTGTCTACAGACGTCCTGGGGAGCGCTTCGCTGACGTTAACGTTAGACAACGTCACCGGTTCGGTGGTGGCAGCGTCATGGTGTGGGGCGGCATCTCTATCCACCACAGGACCCCCCTCTATGCGGTGGATGGCAATCTGAATGGAATCCGCTATCTGAATTAGATTATCCGGCCGTTGGTTCTCCCAGGCCTTCAGCAGAATGGCGGCGGGGCAGTTCTGCAGGATGACAATGCCAGACCCCACCGCGCCAGGGTGGTAACGGACTTTCTCAGACAACAAGGTATCGCCAGGATGGATTGGCCAGCATATTCGCCTGACTTGGCCCCAATAGAGCACGCCTGGGACGAATTAGGCAGGAGAGTTCGGGATAACCATGCCAACCTTCATGATCTGGGTCAACTTCTTATGGCAGAGTGGCAGGCCATTCCCCAAGAGTTCTTCAGACGTCTGATCAACAGCATGAGGCAACGATGTGTCTAGTGTATTCGCGCCAGGGGTGGATTCACACACTATTAAACGAACGTTCTAATGTGTAAAATCCATGTTTGACAACCTTCAACTTTGACAGCATGTCATGTGACTTTCTTGTATACAGTGACGTTTATTTGTGTTTTTTTGTAAATATGGAACAATAAATTAAATTTTTGGTGTAGTTTACATCATCAATCTAATACACTCTGAAACTTATTTGGTTATAAATGTTTGACCCTTAAATTCTTTTGAGTGGTATATATTAACCACAATTTTTATTTCAATGGAAGTTGGACTTGTCATAACGGTCACACAATATATACATGTATTGGCCTATCCCAGTCACATTACAAAGTCATTGTTTTATTTAAGTTGAAACAAAGCAGGTGCATCATTAAACGTATTTGCATCTTACAGATGTGTGATGTTGTCGCGCGTTTGCAAGGCGACTTGTCATTTACTGAAATAAGACTAGCATCGAACTTACATATATACTGAACAAAAAAAGAAACTTCCGATTTGTACATATAGTATTTGTTGTGTTAAAGAATTCATTGTGTAATGAAATTATATAGGTAGTATTAGCCTTGGGCTGTATTATCAGGATTCGTGAATTGTATCGATTATTTTTGCACTGTTAATCGTCGACAACGTGAAATTCAATTTGCATGCATGGTTCGGCATGTCCCGTGTAGTATTCGGTCAATTTGTTTTACTTGTCTTACTGACATTATTGTCAAGTGAACGAAAACGCTTCAAAATTTGTAAAACAAATAACGTTTTTTACATTGTAGCATTTTTAGTATGCCAAGAATACCCAATAATTTATGCGAACGGGCGATTGACATGCTTGATGCTGGCATGTCGACAGAAGACGTTGCAAGGCATGTTGGGAGTTCTAGTCGAGCGATACGAAATCTTCGCGTAAGATTTCGAACGACAGGAAGCACCAACGACTTGCCACGTCGTGGACGTCCGCGTGTTACAACGCGTGGTCAAGACCGCTATATCATGAAGACGCATTTGCGCAATCGATTCCAAACTGCCACTGCTACTGCTGCTAACACACCTGGGCTTCATAATAACCGAATCCGTGGGCAAACTGTTCGTAATCGTCTACGGGAGAACGGTTTACATGCACGACGTCCTTACGCGGGATGCGTTTTAACGCAACGTCATCGTCTAAATCGTCTTAATTGGGCACGTGTACACACTCGTTGGATACGGCGACGCTGGAATACCGTTCTTTTTTCGGATGAATCCAGATTTTCTTTATAACGTGGTGATGGCAGGGTGCACGTCTACCGTAGGAGAAATGAACGCTATGCTGACTGTTGTGTTCTTGAACGAGATCGTTTCGGGGGTGGGGGTTCTGTCATGGTCTGGGCAGCTATTGCCCATGGATATCGTTCACCACTAGTCGTCATTGATGGCAATTTAAATGCTCAACGTTACCGCGATGACATTCTCGCTCATCACGTCATTCCTCTGTTCCATAACAAAGTCAACATCTTGATTTTTCAGCATGATAATGCCACCTCTCATACAGCTAGAGACACTGTAAATGTTATTAAGACAAATAACATTGATTTCATTGATGACTGGCCCGCTAAAGTTCTGATCTCAACCCCATCGAGCATGTCTGGGATAGTCTGAACAGACGATTGAGGCGTCGTCCCAACCCACCCGCTAACGTCAACGAACTTCGTCAAGCGCTCATTCAGGAATGGAACAATATTCCACAGGCAGAAATCAACACTTTAGTCAATTCTATGCGCCTGCGATGCACTGCAGTGGTCAATTCAAGAGGTGATCATACCCGTTATTAAGTGGGTGGGGTGTTTTTTTAACCCCTACCACACTTGGTCAAACTTTCTCCCAGTTTCTGTTAACCTATGGCCATGATTTTTGCACCAAACGATGCATCATGGAACACTCTTTAAACGGTTTGTTTTCATCAAGTTATGTTCAAGCAAAGTTAGCGGAAGTTTCTTATTTTGTTCAGTATATATCCGACTCGTCAACACTGAAAGGTAATGTATTCCAAAATGTCAGACCACATACGTGCTGTTTGCGGCAGTCTGCTACGATTATTTTGTTCAGTTATTTCACATTGACAAATTAGACCTTTAGTTAATGTGTAATGATTTCTTTACCTGCAGTCTTTAACGTCTCGTGGACTAATTTAATGCAGTGGAAAACAATTAATTATAAATGAATTTTTCAAAAGAGTGACTTTCTACAAAACGTGTTCAATTTATGCTTTGAATAACATTTGTATGTAATAAAAAAAAATATTATCTCTTATTTTATATTTTTATTACAACTGTTGATACTTTTATACATTCCTCTTTAGTGATAGTTTTTATAGAAAAACTATTCCATATCTATTTTTATTTACCTCTATGTATCAGCGAAATACCTATACATGTGTATTTTATTCATGTATGTACAATGTCTAGCTTAAAACATAATTGTAAGGTGGGACGGGACGTAATCCAGTGGTAAAGCGCTTGCTTGATGCGCGGTCGGTCTAGGATCGATCCCCGTCCGTGGGCCCCATTGGGCTATTTCTCGTTCCAACCAATGCATCACGAATGATATATCAAAGGCCGTGGTATGTACCATCCTGTCTGTGGGATGGTGCATATAAAAGATCCCTTGCTACTAATGGAAAATGCAGCGGCTTCCCTCTCTAAGACTAAATGTCAAAATTGCCAAATATTTTACATTCAATAGCCGATTATTAATAAATCAATGTGCTCTAGTGATGTCGTTAAATAAAACACATTTTAATAGCCGTTTTAGTGCGACATGTACGTGACACATACGAGTAATTCGACTTTACAACTCGAGTCCCTAACCTTATGCAATGCTATGATAAAACAGTATTTCAGTTATTTCAAACAATTAATGTCGCCGATATTGAAACTTTTCATTGAAATGATCGCAACTATAAGGTAATTAAATCGTTGCTGATCGTAAAGATGGAAGAGATGACAAGACTTGCCGACAACGTGGAACTAAAATGGCTTTCTTTGAATTGAGTACGTCACCAGCAGACCATCAGGGATACCGACCGACTATAAAATAAGCTATTATATGTGAGTGTGTGTTCCTGGTTTTCATCGTTTAATTTTTAAAATAGTTTTTCCTTCAGCTTCGTAATGTCTGCAAACTAGTTTTCTTTTAATAGTTGCTCATCTGTCTCTCCCTTGGGAGGTTACGTCGCACAGATATGTCTCTTTGGTTTCATTACCTCATATGTCTCAGGTGCGGATCCAGGGGGGAAGGTGCTTGGGTTTACGCCCTCACCAAATTGCATAACGCTGCGAAAAATCCAGCATAGGAATAGAATGAAGTTATTGATATTTAGTAGTATTCAGTCCGAAAATGGTATTCGAATATTCAATGGAAATGGCGAGTGAATATTCGAATACTAACTAAACAACCACTGACTCTTCAAAGTAACGGGATTTTTTAATAGTTTGAATTGTGTGATGAACTTTTAATAAACCCCAAAAGCAAGATACGACAGAAAACAAATAAAAAATCCCAATGCAGTTGTAACTGGTAGATAATCTAGCCATATATTTTGTCTTCTCGTCTAGTATTGCTGAATTATAAATATCAAATTATGAAAAATACTAAAACAGCAAGACCGAAAACAAAACATGCGCTGGGAACTCGTGGGGAAAACTGCCAGATTTGTTCACATGAGTGTTGACTAGTTTTTTTGTTGTTTTTGTGTGTGTGTTTTCGGAGGTGGGGTGGTGTGGGGTGGGTGGTTGTATGGTTTTGTTTTGTTTTTTCTTTTTCTTTTTGTATATGGGTTTGTTTTTTGTTGTTTTTTTACCCAAAAAATATAGCATTCTGACAGCTCTAGACGATTTCGAAACACGCTTTGAATTGCCGATTGAACGGATTCGGGTGGATTTATTTAAAAACACACGGACATATTACAATATTACAATATAAAAAATGTTTTCGCCTTGAGCGGGGGGGGGGGGGGGGGAGGTGGTTCGACCCCCAAACCACCCACACCCCACACCCACCTCCTGCGCACGCGCCTGTGTATTTATGTCCACTATCAGTATTACCAATTTTACACAGCACGTTTTCTTTTATTATTTAAACCATCTACCAGCAGCTTTTTTTTAGCGGTAATCTTGAATATCATACACGTATATAATTCAGTATCCATTTTGGTACGATAATCTCGTCAAATGGGTTTCGAAATTTTTTTTCGTTTTGAATAATGTTTAAAATTTATAATATCTGACAAACCACTATTGTTTGAATTTATCGCAGAGCTTTTGTTTTAATTCTTGTATATAGGATTTGAAATCGTCATATATATATTAGTGTAGATGAACTCCATTCCTGTGTTATCGAAAATAATTTTAAAGATTTTCAGACACCCATATAATAGTCTATCGTGAAACTCGGGATATGTTGTATCTCCCAACTGAATGCATGTGGCAAACAACATGCAGAACCGATCTTATAATGCAAAGGAATCGCTATACAATACTCATTTAGAGTCATTTCCCCATGTGATCTGAACAGCCTGTTGTCAAAACGAGAGAAAGGCGACTGGGTGGGGTACCGTAAGGGGTGCATTTTAACAAATAACTTAATTAAATTAAATTAAATTAATTAAATTAAATCTTAAAAACAGTTGCCCTGCCTATCCTATCATGATGCAATATTAACAGATTAAACCCTCAAAATTACAAAATGTAGAGAAATATAATTGTCCAACTATAGAATGTAATTTGTGTATCTAATTTCGTTCCGTTCCATTCCGGTGCGGGTTTTACAAACACCGTACTTTTGAAAACTATATTTACCATATCAATCACAGCACCACCCTAAAAATGTCTTCATTCGCTCCTGTCTTGCAAAACAGAACAGTAGATATATATTATGACTGCGCACATCGAATTTTCTATTACGTTTTAATTTTCTTCCCTTTTTAAATGAATAAATTCGTAGGGTAAAGATAATGAAAATAAAGAACAGATCTTATATCCACATAATTTAGCAAGTGTTGTTTATAAATGCAAAGCAAGCAATCATTTTTATAACAAGAATAAAATAATTTACATCCAAATATTGTTACATGTAAATTCCACCATTCCGGTGCGGGTTTTACAAACACCGTACTTTTGAAAAATGTATGTATCCTATTAACTACACCATCCTAAAAAAAGTGTCTTCATTTGCTCCTGTCTTACAAAATAGAATTTTCTTTAGTAGGGTAACTATAATAAAAATAAAGAACAGATAATATATCCACATAGTTTAGCAAAAATGTTGTTTGTAACAGGCACGACGTAGGATGGGGGTGGCTGGATAATTCTGAATAAAAATATTATTGATAGTAAATCTTAAGGCAGAGATGAATTTTGCTTGTAGATTGCTGGAAATTGCATTTCAGAACATCTTGTTTTCAAAATTTTACGGGGAGCATTTCCCCGAACCCACTAGAAACTTTGCTTTGCGCCTTCCGATCTCAGTCAGCCCCCTCAATGTCTACTGGCTTCCGCCGTGCCTGTATAAATGCAACTGAAGCAATAATCTTTAAAACAAGAATAAAACAATTTGAATCCAGATATTGTAACATGTACATTCCACCACAGACTGTTAAAGCACCTGCCGGTTCGGACGTGAAATGAGATCGGAGTCACAATAGCACTTACCTCGTCATGTTGTCTGATAGACTGACACAGGTAGCGTTCGTCACTTGTTCTCTGTAGGTGTACATACATACATTCTTATATATTCCCAACACCACGCTCTTGAGCGCGTCAGGAAATTAATTAATCAATGCCAAGACAAACAGTGCCAACCCTTTAAACTGGTAGTGGGCGTGGTCAGGTTAAAACCATGTGGACTGTCTTGAACTGTCATCTACTGCCGTTTGCTTTGTCTGCAGGTGGAATGCCAATCCCCGAGACGTCACATCTTTCCTGACCTATCTGCAAGAGGACCGTCACAAGACTAGTTCGACACATGCAAATCTGCGAAAGACAGAACTCCGAGTATATAATTTATAATCAGCAGCGAAAACGTATAGACTCGTGAATCAGTTAGTTAAAACTGTGATGGTATCCAGTGTTCGCAAAGAGTTGAGAATATCCTGCATTACTGGCGACTCTCGTCATAAACAGCACGGGTACCCACCAATTTGGTTGTTTTCAAAGCAGGAAAAAAACACGTTTATTTGAGAGAGAGAGAGAGAGAGAGAGAGAGAGAGAGAGAGAGAGAGAGAGAGAGAGAGAGAGAGAGAGAGAGAGAGAGAGAGAAACTAATCATAAAACATATATCTTTGAGGTGGGCATGGGCGCCTGGTGTACTGATGAGGGCTTAGTCTTTTTGTCGGGAAACTAAACCATGAAGGTCTGTACACACACTTATTGTTCTTTAAGTAGTTGTTTTATCTTTTGAAGATGGAGCTCGAGTACTCTGCCGTTCAATAAAATAAAGTTTGTTTTGTTTAACGACACCACTAGAGCATAATGATTATTAATAATCGGCTACTGGATGTCAAACATTTGGTAATTTCGACATATAGTTTTAGAGAGCAAACCCACTACATCTTTCTGTTAGTAACATGCACCATCCCACAGACAAGATAGCACATACCACCGTGTCTGTGATATACCAGTCGTGGTACACTGGATAGAGCGAAACATCAGCCGTTCGAGAGCTAGACATATGGACGGTTATGATCGTTCTGGCAGAATACTTAGGCTACCGATGGAAGGAAGAAATGTTTTATTTAACGACACACTCAACACATTTTATTCACGGTTATATAGCGTCACACAGATATTGAGGGAGGAAACCCGCTGTCGCCACTTTTTGGGTTACTCTTTTCGATTAGCAGCAAGTGATCTTTTATATACACCATCCCATAGACAGGATAGCACATACCACGGCCTTTGATATACCAGTTAAGGTGCACTGGCTGGAGCGAGAAATTGCCCAATAAGCCCACTGACAGGGATCGATCCCAAACCGACCGCGCATCAAGCGAGCGCTTTACTACTGGGCTACTGAAAACGTTGGTTAAGGACTCGGGGTGTGCGTGTGCGTGCGTGCGTGCGTGTGGATACTTTGCTCTTCTGAGCATTTTAAAATATTCAAGATGACGCCGACGATGTTTGCCAATGTGAATTATTATTGGGATTTAAAATCCAATCTGTGCTACTACAGATATTAGACCCGAAAACATCGAACATTGAAGCGCTATTTATGACATGAAGTTAATTAATTTTATTCGTCATAATGGCTTTGGGTGGAGGTGGGTGAAGGTTAGTGGAGGCATGGATATGTCAAATATGATCGATTCTAACGGCCACTATTATTCATGTCTGACAACACGAGTATTTTAAAATAGCTTGTAATTTGTTTCTTCTATCGCAAGGACTACCCACACCAATGAAATGTGGAAATTAATATTGGAAACACGAAACTGTGCAACGATGTATAAATCTTGTAAAATACAGAGGAATATTTTACAAATGGTCCGACTGCAACAGGTTAAAGTGGTTTTGTTTATCCACACGCCTTCGTAAACCATCAATACGGACGATCATGTTTCCGTCCAAAAGAGTCAACCTTATAATTGCCCGCTGTCGTTAACTCCAAGGTGAGAAAATGATCCACAGGACTTCCATTAATGGCTTTAAAATGATCTGTCTCAGTTTGTTCATTTGGAAACCAATGTATCATTTCAGAGTTCACGGAATACGTCCACGACAAATAACTGTCATTACTGTGGAGTCGGGGGTGGGGGAGGGGGGGATGTGGTGGAGTGGGGGGGGAGGGGCAGAGGTTTTTTTTTTTCGGAATTAAACCAAAATGCCCGAATCTGGATAACAAAGTGTATGACTCCTGCCCCTTCCCCTCCCACCCCTCCTTCTCGTAGGCATATGTATGGAGTGCCAGAATTCAGCAACATTCTCGCCATATGCAACGTGTGTGTGTCACAATTGCATTATAATAATGTATACCGTTGTGATAACTCAAGAGATGCTAATGTCCGTTGAAGCAGTCTAAGGATAACGGAATGCATTGTCTCACTGGCGTTTTCAGTGCCACACTTTGGTTATTTAGGAATTTGATCTAGAGTTGGAGACAACGCGTTGTCGCCACATGTGTATCCCACTCCTTCCCACGAGTAGCAAGCGAAATGTGTTTTTTTTGTTATGTTTGTTTTGAGTTGATCGGGTCATGAATATACATTAGTAAAGAAAATTTGCTTGGCGCAAGGAAAGCGGGGGAGGGGAAGGGGAGGATCGGCCCAGTCCATCTGCACACGCGTCTGGCAAGGGTTCCTTTGTATAAAGAGTGACGGGAAAACAATTTTGATTAATTCAGTCTAATAGAATGAATGAATGAATACATTATAATGCAATTCGGAGAGAGAGAGAGAGAGAGAGAGAGAGAGAGAGAGAGAGAGAGAGAGAGAGAGAGAGAGAGAGAGAGAGAGAGAGAGTGTGTGTGTGTGTGTGTGTGTGTGCGTGTGTGTATCAGATACCCATCAGGGAGTCGACACATGTTGCACTAGTTATAGTCTGGAAACTTATAAAGGATACTGATATTCATTTTTCTCTACCACTCGTAGTCTATAAATGAATATTGAGGAATAGTGATGATAGCGTTCGTTTTGTAAAGAGACGTTTGTATTGTGAAAAGTTTGGGGGAAAACTGAATGATTAAATCAAGGTCCTTGGTTCCATTCCTTCAAATGTGAACAAGAAAAACGTTATCGCAATTTAACTGCTCAAGACAAACGTTTTGACAAAGTCGTGTCCCAAACTCAGAAGTATAGTACGTATGTGTGTATATATGTGTGTCTGTGATTGTGTGTATATGTGTATATCGCTGTGCCCCTGTGTTTGTCTGTGTGTGCGTATGTGTGTGTTGTGTGTATATATGCGTGTGGTCAAATCCATCGTTACGGGTGTTACATTTTGAGGGGGGTAAATGTTTTAAAGTGAAGTTGCAGATAATATTATTTGTATCACTCTCCCCATTATTTGAGTTTTATACAGTTAACATGTTTCTCTTCCAACTTCCATAAAATATTTAAGATTTAAAATTCTATGTACTAATTAAAAGACCTACCAACGTCCGTTACAGGTGTTACACTAAATGGACAAATCTTTTTTCAAGAAGTACTTTTTATCAAAATCCTGTGATGTGTATGGGTAATTTTAATAAAACTTGTATCATATAGGTAATTACTGGAATAGAACCTGGTTTCATTGTTTGCTAGATATTAAGTCAGTTATGCACAGTGATAACTGTTACGGGCTTTACGTTACAGGTGTTACATTTTTGTCCGCCATATTAAAAGCAACATGCCATCTATTTCAGCTCTCATATTTCGAATATTGTATCCGTGTCAAGTTTAAACCTAATAAAAAAAGTTTTATTCAATCAAAGAAAAATAAAAATTTAAAATAATGTATAAACTTTATTGAAACATATTTATATAGAAAGAAAGAAATGTTTTATTTAACGACGCACTCAACACATTTTATTTACGGTTATATGGCGTCAGACATATGGTTAAGGACCACACAGATTTTGAGAGGAAACCCGCTGTCGCCACTACATGGGCTACTCTTTCCGATTAGCAGCAAGGGATCTTTTATTTGCGCTTCCCACAGGCAGGATAGCACAAACCATGGCCTCTGTTGAACCAGTTATGGATCACTGGTCGGTGCAAGTGGTTTTACACCTACCCATTGAGCCTTGCGGAGCACTCACTCAGGGTTTGGAGTCGGTATCTGGATTAAAAATCCCATGCCTCGACTGGGATCCGAACCCAGTACCTACCAGCCTGTAGACCAATGGCCTAACCACGACGCCACCGAGGCCGGTCATATTTATATAGATGCATAAACAAAACAACGATGATAGGTTTATTAATATAATCACCAACAAAAATGACTTGTTTATACTGAGAGTAGAGGACATTATTTTATTCACCATGGAATTTATGAGCTTTCTGAAATATAGCCTTACACGTTTGTCGGCAAACAATGGTTGACTTATCTGTGGCTGTATAAGAGTAAATGCTCTGTATCTTGGGGATGGCATTGGCTGACTTCCACAAGTCTCGTACAGGGGATCTTTTGAAACATTGATTCATGTCATTTTGTGTTACTTCCTCAACTTCAATACTGATATTGCACATTTTTGCAGCCTTAACAAATGAACTTGCATCCTGTACAATCACGTTGCGGGTTCGAACACGGCATTCAACAGTACGCTTAACAATACCACCAATCCCATCAACGGGACCTTTACCATGGAAAGAAGAAAAACAATTCCATTCCACTGGGATGCCAAGTGGTGTCTTGATTGTCGTCAGAAATCTAAGTATGAAATTGTTTTTGAACTGTGATGCTGCTCCATCACTAAATATTTGGATGGTCGTTACATCAGGGTTTGCTTTCAAAACTTTGTGAATGAGAAGTGTAATATATGGAACAACAGTTTATTTAAAATGTGTGAGATTATCGCTGGCAAACACACACGATTTCATACCACCAACAGTCCACACAGCGGATGTGAATAATGAAATTTGTCTCTGATGCCAGTGAGCAGACTGGATTTCGTCAGCATACACACAGGTATAATTCTCTGAGAAATCAACTTGAAGTACTGCATGTGATGGGTCAGTTACATGTTTTACTTCCTCAAATCTCGGGTTATTCTGGTGACGTTCGATCCAAATGCCTCAGTAAATAGTTTCCCATCACAACATTACTCGTGCATGTCTTTGATGTTGTATCACAAACACATCGAGCAATGAAATCCTGTGAATATGGATGAAACACATTTGAGGCCTTCTGGACAGACAATCAAGAATCAAGAATCATAATGATATTCTCGTGATATAAACAAAGGCACTGTTTTTTGGCATGTCGGCTGCTGGAAGCACGTGAATAGGACGGAAGTAAAAAAAAAACGTGTGTACGCCCAATAATGACTGCAGGGTTATCTTCTTTGAAAGATGAATACGCTTCGCCGATTGACATTGTCAGGTGGCGTTTCTGAATTTTAATTTTTCAATGATAACATTCCTTTTACACGGGGCTTGTCATGAGATATCATCTCTCTCGAAACATCTACAGACAAGACTAATGGTTTCATCTGGCAATTTTGAACATCTGTGGCTGGATGTAGGTTTCGGAATCAAAGTTTCAATTGTAGCCAACTGGCCGACAACACATTTACGCCTCCTTGGACTTTTTGGAAGAATGGCTTTTCCATGTGCTTGTGCAGATTTATATACTGGCACCTCATTCTGTTCGTTTACCAAATTATTCAGTCTGTCATTCTAACGTTGCCTGTAGAGATTCACACGTTGTTTAATTTGTTGTCATCGCATTTCAATTTCTTTATCAGATGCATTTGTCTTTTTACACAGTCTTCTCCTTTTATCTCTTATTCGTTCCCTGTTGAGATAATCAAGTTTCTTGTTGGGATCGCTGCTAATTCTTGCTCTGTATGCAGCTATTCTTTCAGCTGATGTCTTTGGTGGCATGACTGAAAAAAGGCAAAGTAGACTTTAATACTTGATATAACTTCAAATGTTTTTCAGTAGATTGCTTTAAAGTTTGTTTTAACTACACCACTAGACCATATTGATGTATTAATCATCGGCTAATGGATGTCAAACATTTGTTTTTTGTGACACATAGAGGAAACCCGCTACATTTTTCCATTAGAAGCAAGGGATCTTTTATATATACTTTGTCATAGACAGGACAGTACATACCATGGCCGTTGATATACCAGTCGTGGAGCACTAATTGGAACGAGGGAAAAGCCTAATGGTAGACATCCAAGGAGGAGGTTCGATCCTGCGACCGTGGCATCTCAAGCGGGCGCTCAACTGACTGAGCTAGATCCCGCTCCCTTAGTACCATAATATAAAAGTAAAATTTTAAATATTTTAAAAAGGAAATGTTAGGATTAATTTATAATGTATTGTGTTCTCCACTGATTGCCATCGTCTCCATTCAGAATGGAAAATTGAAAATCAATCATAATTATTAAAGATTCAAGAATTATGATGGGTAGAAAATGTTATTGGGGAGATAGGTGAATTATGTAACATTTAAAAAAAATGTCTTAAAGGGACATTCCTGAGTTTGCTACATTGTAAGATGTTTCCGACTAATACATTTTCTCTACGATTAAACTTACATATTAAATATATTTTCTTGTTTAGAATATCAGTGTCTGTATATTCAATGTATTTATGGTCGACTTAATATTTGTAAGAAGCCCAAACTGGATTTTAGGAAATAAAATGAAATTTAACCTAGTACAAATATTAGAACGACCAGAAACACGTTTAATATACAGCCCCTAATATATCACGCAGAAAAATATATTTGATATGTAATTACAATCGTTAAAAAGTCTCTGTTAGTCGATAACATCTTTAAAATTGCAGCAAACTCAGGAATGTCCCTTTAAAACTGATTATTATTATTATTATTATTATTATTATTATTATTATTACAATATAAAATAGGTACTTACTTTGAATACATGTAGCTTGTCACTGGAAGAATGGTGCTTTCTGTATGCTAGTCTGTGTAATAGTGAATAGACTGCCTTGGTGCATCATATTACATGCTTGATGTCACCAGTGTCAAAGTGTCAACCAAATCTTACTTGAAAGTTTTAATGATTGACAAGTGTCACCTTCAGGACTTACTAAAACAACATAATTTGAAAGAAACATTAAAATATACTGAACTGACATATAAACTGCCTAGTCGTTAACGGGACTATCTTGAGTGTTTAGATATTTTGTAAAAACATTCGGCCAATATAACCTTTCATAATTATTATATTGTACTCTACTTACATTTTCTTGCTTAGGATTATAACATTTGTATAACCAATTCATTTCGGATCATGCTAATGTTTTGTAGTAGATCAGTATGGATTTCTGCACACAATAATTTCATATATATCAGTTTATATTTTCTTCCAAACGCCATTGTTGATAGTAAGCTACACTACAATAATGCAAACAACTATATACATTTATACATAGTTATGAATTGAAAATTTATTTTTATGATTTTACTTAAGTAAAAACTTAAAATGGCATAATGTGTAACACCCGTAACGTTTCAAATATGTAACACCCGTAACGCTGGAAAATCAGTTCAATTTGACAAATAACTCATTTCATATTAATAGTAATCAAGCAAATAAAGAAGAAATAAAATATTGCGTGTCTACCATCAAAACTAAATAATATAACACAACTTGTCTTCTTTTCCCGTTACGGGTGTTACATTGGTCGGGCTACATATTTATGGTCAAAATAAAAAAAAACCCCACGTAAATCACTGACATTAATAAAATGTTCTCGTGATAAAGTAGCAACAATAACCATTCTTTAATGGTATAAAATAAAAATGTCAGGCTTTATTTCATGGATAAGGTATGAAGTTTGGCTCTTTTTCACGTGTTTAGAAATCAGTTTGTGGAATGGTTTTGAAGTGTTGTATACCAAACATGTAAATAAAACTCACCAATATTTTATTAGGTTTACACCCTCCCCCCCCCCACCCCCGAGATACTTCCTTCCAATGCCAGAAAACGTTTGATTATATATGACGATTTTAAAAATGGCCCTATGGGGATTGTTACATGGATTTGACCATGTATGTGTGTATTTATATATGTGTGTTGTATGTGTGTATGTATGTATATGTATATGTGTGTATGTATGTTTGGGTAATGTGTGTGTGCGCGCGCGCACGTGTGTGTGTGCGTGTGTGTGTGTGTGTGTGTGTGTGTGTGTGGGTGTGGTGTGTGTGTGTGTGTGTTTGTCTATGTATGTTATGAATGTATGTGTGCCTGTCTGTGTGTGGGTGTGACTGTGTTGTGTGTGTCTGTTTGTATGTATGTTGCCTGTGTGTCTGTCTCCATGTCTATGTGCATGTATGTTGTGCGTGCGTGTTTGTGTGTGCGCGCGCGTCGTGTGTGTTTTGTATGTGTATGTATGCTGTGTATGTGTGTGTTTTGTGTATGTCTCTCTGCGTTGTGTGTATGTGTCTGCCTGTGTATGTTGTATGTATGTGTCTCTCTGTGTTGTGTTTTGTATGTGTGTGTATGTATGTGTGCCTCTCTCTGTCTCTGTGCTGTGCTGTGTTGTGTCTGCGTGTGTATGTGTGTGCGTGTGTGTGTGTGTGTGTGTGTGTGTGTGTGTGAGTGAGTATGTGTCTGTATGTATGTTATGTGTGTGGTTGAGTTAAAGAATATCCTTTTATGGATGTTTCGATAGCTCAGAGCGCATCGTGGTTAGTCTTGCAATTTGCGGGCGATTCGGTGCCACAGGGTCGAGTCCCAGCAACGGCATGGGACAATTTGTGAGGCCAGAAAGGATTTAATTATCCCCTGCGCCAGTGCGTTAATATCTATGTATGTAACAGTCAACCTCGACATACATACAATATATAGATATTCATACATCAATACATACATACATACATACATACATACATTTATATTTATATATATATCCATATGGTTTCATTTCCAATTCTGCGAACGTGTTACAAATAGATCAAATCCAATGGGGTCATTATTAAATTCAATATTCTTCATAGATAGGCTGGTTGAAATACCATCTGATTCACAAATGGGAATGACTCGGTGTACGAAAACGTATATCATTTGTTTTTGTGTATTTTATTTTTGTGCAATTTAAAGAGTATACCTCGATTTTGCAGCAACTGTAAAATGTTTCTGAATGCTAAAACTTCCTTAAAGTATTAAATTACATATTAAACGTACATTCTTCATTATTAATATGTGTGTATAATTCTATATTGGGTTTCTGTATGTAATATTCTTCATTATTAATATGTGTATATAATTCTATATTGGGTTTCTGTATGTAATATCCTTCATTATTAATATATGTATATATTTGTGTTTTCTTTTAGCAAACCTGTTGTCTAATTGTCGAACACATAAAGAACTTTCTCTCTTTCAATAATATTTATTTCTATTCATATCTAAATTCCAAAAATATATTACTGTCGTAACATGTATACATTATAGAGAAGGCCTAGTAAGTTGTATAACTTGCGCCTAATCTATTTGTTCTTTTTAAAAAGCAATACAATATGTTTCAATCCAGAATAATGTATGTAGTGATGTCGTAAAACGAAACAACATTTAACAAAAATGTCGTTACAGACAGAAACTTCGTTCGTATTATATATTTTATATTCATGTGAAATGTTAAATATAAATTTTATTATTTCTGTTAATTAGAAAATGTAGCGAATTTCCTCTAAGACTGTCTCAAAAATTACCAACTGTTGTTCATCCAATAGCCGATGATTAATAAATTAATGTACCCTAGTTGTGTCGTTAACAAAACAAACATTAAATTGAAAAATGGTGTATATTTGGTTCCATTTTCGAGTTTGTTGTCACTTCCCTTGCAACATATTGTATACAATATTAAAGGTACACGATTCACTGAAAACCAGGTAGGGTACTGCTGGTTGTAATGACAGCTTCTGGTACAGCGTATTTATTTCGCAACATCCTATGTGGGTTTGGTTGTCCTTTCGTTTATAGAAGCTTCATACAGGCTCTTGGCAGCGCGATCTTTCGGCGCCAGCTGGGATTTTGATGATACTGAATGAATGAATGAATGAATGAATGTTTAACGACACCCCAGCACGAAAAATACATCGGTTATTGAGTGCCAAACTATAGTAAATGTTGATGATACTGTGTCTTATGTGTCATGCCCTAATCTAGTCGGCGAAATGGAAGTTCTTTAAAAAGGGTGTTTGTTTGAATGCTTTGTTTAATGACACCACAAGAGCACATTGATTTAATTAATCATCGGGTATTGGATGTCAAACATTTGGTAATTCTGACATATAGTCTAAGAAAGGAAACCCAATACATTTTTCTATTAGCAGCAAGATATCTTTTATACGCACCATCCCACAGGTAGGATAGCACATATCACGGCCTTTGATATACCAGTCATAGTGCACTGGCTGGAACGAGTTCTTTTTAAAATGCACCCGTCAAAGTGTGTTATAATTAAAAATCCTTCAAACAATGAATAAAAATAGATCTATAGCAACACACCAACACGAAAAATACATCAAATGTCAAACATCAGGGGTAAGTTCAGTAAACCGTTTGCCCGACTGCTTTTTACGATACATGTTAAAGGGACATTCCGGAGTTTGCTGCACTTTTTAAGATGTTATCGACTAACAGAGACTTTTTAATGATTGTAATTACATATATCTTTCTGCATAAAATATTAGTGGCCGTATATTAAACGTGTTTCTGATCGTTCTAATATTTGCACTAGGTTAAATTTTATCTTATTTTCTAAAATATTGTTTTTTCGTACGTACGAAATTATTTGAAGACACAATCCAATGTGGGTTTCTTACAAATATTAAGACGATCAGAAACACATTGAATATACAGACACTGATATTCTAAACAAGAAAATTTAATATGCAAGTTTAATCGTAGAAGTATTTTATTAGTGAAACATCTTACAATGCGGCAAACTCAGGAATGTCCCTTTAAACCCAACTGATCACTGAAGGGACCGGTCAAAATAGTTTGCAAACGTTTAACAAAAAATTAATGTCTGAACTTAAAGTTTGTTTTGTTTAACGACACCACTAGAGCACATTGATTTATTAATCATTGGCTACTGGATGTCACTTATTTGGTAATTTTTAAGAGAGGAAACCTGCTACACTTTCCCTTTAGTACAAAGGGATCTTTTGTATTCATCATTCCATAGATGAGATATAACTTTGATATAACAGTCGTGGTGTACTGGTTGGAACAAGAAATAGCTCAATGGGCACACTGACGGCGACTGCTATACCACAAGGCTACAGTCTTTGATTATACCAGTCGTGGTGCACTGGATGGAACGAGAAATAGACCAATAGGCCCACCGACGGGGATCGATCCTAAACCGATCGCACATCAAGTGACCGCCTTACCACTGTGTTACTTCCCGCTCCTACGTTATACAAGAACCAACTACCTTTAAATGAAATAATCCCCTAATCCCATATTAACTTCTTGGGCCGAATAAACCTGATTTTCTTAAACGCAAGTGTTTAAGCACTGTCAACATATATATATAGTATGTCGTTACACACGTGCAAGTCATAAACAGGTTTTGTAAATTCGACCCCTTATGTTGTGTGTTTATGCAATTGATTTTTAAAGCTGTACTTTCTACTGCAGTAAGCACGTTATTACAAACAGGCGCGGGAGTGGTTCTCCGCCAACAAAGTCAGAAACGTGTACTAACAGGATTGCTGACCAGTGAGGTAAGTTAATGGTATCAACAGCCACCTACATATGCAGTTTACTTCATTACTGCCAATTATGACGAGGAGAATGGACACTACTACTGCACATGTGTGTGTGTACCTACTGATACTGACTTTTATATCCTCGACCATGTTAGTTCCAGGTAAGTGTATCACACAGGTGTCCTACATGTTCTTGTTTGCTTTTCTTTTGTATGAAGGCGGGATCTAACTCAGCCGGTAGAGTGGTTGCCTGAGGTGCTTTGCTCGCAAGATCGATCCCCCTCAGTGGAACCAATCTCTGATTATTATTTTTTGCCATCCCATCTAGTGCCCGACGACGTTTATGTCAAAAGCCATGGTATGTGCTCTCATGTCTGTTAGAAAGTGCATATCAAAGATCCATTGCTGCTAAGGGGAAAATATATATCGGATTTCCTCTGCAGACTATGTCAGAATTACCAAATGTTTGACATGAATAAATCATTGTGCTCTAGTCGTGTCGTTAAACAAAACAGACTTTAACAAAAAGTTCGTCTTATACGGAGACTTTATCGGTGTCATATATTTTATATGCATGTGAAATATATAGTATAAATGGTATTCTTAAGTTCACAGAGCATTGGCATGGAATGACCACGAAAGCCACAGCACCGACGTTGAAAATATTATTTAAACACTTTAGGCTGATAAAATAAATCGCCAGAGGCATAAAACAAACTTGCTTGATGATGGATGTTCATTTTAACAAGTAACAGCTCACTGTGCCATATGTTATGGGTTCGAATCCCGCTTTAGACATTATCACGTAGCATTTAAATTGAACTGGCATAAGTGTAGCGCAAATGCACGCAATTCTAACTGGTACACCGATGCCCCCAATGTAAAGGAATTAACAATTTTAAAAACTATCGAAGCAACGCCAACGATAGATATCTTAACCTTTATTGCACGCAGATGCAATATTCACACACAAAAAACCCCATTAAAGGGACATTCCTGAGTTTTCTGCATTGTAAGATGTTTCCGACTAATAAATATTTCTACGATTAAACTTACATATTAAATATATTTTCTTGTTTAGAACATCAATGTGTGTATATTCAATGTGTTTCTGGTCGTCTTAATATTTGTTAGAAGCCCAAACTGGATTTCGTCTTCAAATAATTTCGTACGTACGAAAAAAATTTATTTTCGAAAATAAACCGAAATTTAACCCAGTACAAATATTAGAACAATCAGAAACATGTTTAATATACAGCCACTAATATTTTATGCAGAAAAATATATTTTATATTTAATTACAATCGTTAAAAAGTATCTGTTAGTCGATAACATCTTAAAAATTGCAGTAAACTCAGGAATGTCCCTTTAATACGATTGCAATTACAACGTGAACTAATTGTAGTCTGCGTATGCCACTAAATATGTTTAAGAATGCCACTTTCTACAAGTCCTTTTTCCAAACATATTCTGGACTACGTGATGATAGATTATATTCAATTTTTCAGTAGTCTCCGATTGCACTGCATTTTGTTTTTGTTATTTTTTTCAAACAAATAACTTTATTTTCATTCTTTGGCGACTGCCATTTCAATATATTTCCAGTACGCAAAGTTTTTGCCAATCAAGAACAAAACATTAATCTACTATGGACTCTTACTCCAGTCCCCAACCTAATTTCATCAAATAACTAAGGTGAAATTAGGCTATGTTGTATGGTATACACTTTATAGAAATATTGCACAATAGTGGCTGTAGTTTTGTACACATTGTCAGACTATACTTTGTACACTCGACGCCATGTTTCTCTGACGTCGATTTTTCATGTAATCTTTTCTTTAATTGAACAAAACAAGGTTTTCAATCTAAACATAAGTAACATGAACAGTTCTTCAGAATACAACCATGCAACCATGTGGCTTGACAGTGGTTTGCACGCAAAGCACGAGCTTCATAAGACATTCGTGAAATTTAGATTTCAGTCATCTGTGGCACATTTTCTGTTCTGTTTTTTTTTTTTGTTATGCCAACCATCCGTTGTCAGAAGACACACACTTTCTCTCCTAATGGATCGCCATATTATGTGCTACGTTTATGTCTTGATGACCGCTAGCACTCCGCTGGGTTGTTGCAAGCCGGAACTCCGCAACTGGAATTTGCGACTGGTCTCCACATATATGGAATCTGTGGCGTCATCGACAAACTATGAAGAAAAAAGTGCCTTTTTGTGAAGAATTTGTTTACAATTATTATTGAAATGCTTTTTAAAACCGTATTTATATAATAAATAAAGTAGATTGACACACACACACACACACACACACACACACACACACACACACACACACACACACACACAGATATATATATATATATATATATATATATATATATATATATATATATATATATATAGTGGACAAAACTTTCTAATAAAATACATTTCCTTTGTCTTTCCTTTCATTTCATCATTGGTATCTATGTGATAAAATGGGAAAATGGTGAATTTAATATCTTTTTGTGCCGCACATATATTTAAATGTGAACTCAAGGGTATGCATCTTGTTTCAGGTTGTTTTATTTGCTGTTTGTGTACGCGTACTCTGGCTCTCAGCTGAGTGGTATGACCAATGTATTGTTCTTTGCAACCTTGGCATGTAATCACACAAATAACATTGTTAACCGAACAATCCATATCCCTGTGTACCCAAAATAAACCTTTGTGGTTGAATTCTATTTGTGTGCCTTCTAAAATATGTTGGCATGTACCACAGTTACTTCGGTTACACTTTTTGACATTGCATTTATGTTCTACTGTTGTAGATTCAAATCGTGCTTTTGTCAGTATCTGTTTCAAGTTTTTACTTTGTCTCTTACTATTTATAATTGAAATAGAGTCTAGTATGGATGACATTTTTTCATTTTGTTTTAAAATGTGCAATTCTGACAAGATCTTTTTATATGTATCGGGGTTCTGCGGGTTATGGGTGGATACAAATGCCAGCGGCCTTTTCGCTGAAACGATTTGTTTTGGTTTTAAAATATATTTTCTATCTAATACTACCGCCTTTTCGATACTATCTGATATTAGCTGTTTTGGATAACCTCGCGTTTTAAGATACATGTTTAGTTCCCGGAGACGTTGTTCACGTGTTTGTATATTTGACACAATCATACAGATACGCCGTGCTAGGTTATATGGTATACTTCTTCTCGTATGACTCGGATGACAGGATGAGAAAGAAAGGTACTGTTTGCTATCAGTTGGTTTGTAAAATATATCAGTTTCTATTATGCGTCCACAATTGATTACTAAAGTGTCTAGAAAGGGAATTTTCTTTGCGTCTGTTTCCAAAGTAAAGTTTATGTTACTACCGTTTCATCTTGGCTAACTAGCAGATATGACACAAGAACGTGTTAAATAAGGTATTTTTAATTGTATTCCGTCCAAAGAAAGAATAGGAATAAATGTTGAGTCAACAATCTGTTCGATGCACCCACAGCATTCGTCAAAATCACAAACAGTCAAAATGGTAATTCACAAGCAGAATCGTCTGATTAAAGCTCAGGTTCAGTAGCGCGTATGCTCTCCATGTGTATCCACGACTGCAAGGCAACGCCTCCTCACGGCGCCATTGTTCCACAAATGAGGCACCAAGTTCTTGCAAAGTCTGTGGATGGTTCCTGAGAGTGCGCAGGCGTCTTCCCAGCACATTCCAGACTTGGTCGGTGGGATTCGGGTCGGGCGACCTTGAAGGCCAATCCATGACATTGATGCCCGCTTTCCTCAGGTAATCCGTTGTCAAGATGGCCATGTGGGGTCTGGCGTTGTCATGCTGAAAGATCAGGCCTGGACACCAAAAGAGGATATTATGAAACCTTTTCCCCACAGAAGTCTGGTAGAGTCAATGCGAATCTTCAACTATAGACTGCCTAGAGCCAGAAGAGTTGTCAAAAATGGTTTTGGGCACATTGGCCAATCGATTTAGAGCATGTTTAACAACAATTTCCATTGACCCAGAACAGGATGACAATGTGATTCTGGCAGCATGTATTTTACATAACTTTCACATCACAAACCAACCATCGCATTATACCCCATCAGATTTTATTGATTATGAAGATGGAAACCACAATTCTGTGAATACCCAATGGCGAGCTGAGCAACATGGCTTGATTCCAATACAACCCACCCGTGGTGAAATGCAGGTTACAAGGCAAAGCTACAGCGGGACACCCTGAACACATATTTCAGTTCTGTTGGTGCTGTGTCCTGACAGAAAGATACGATTGCTTATTTATAGTCATGTATGTAATGTATACTATAACTTACATCTAAATTGGAGAATGTTGGCTTAAAAAATATCAGTTTCTGAAGCAACCAACTATGCTTTACTGACACGTTTTGATACCCACTTCCACTAGGTGGTGCTTTATGGGCCTTGACGTATTGTGTTCTTTAATTTCTCAATCTATCTTTTATCTTCATTGTTGAAAGCGAACCAAATGATTAATTGCCGACCTCTATTCAGGGATTAAAATGATAGAAAAAGCTGAATAAAATATTCCAACACTAAGCAACATCTACGAATACGTGGATGTGCCTAACAAGGGAGAAAGACATATTTTCATACTTTTCTCACTGTACCAAAGGGACCGTTTTTCTCTCTCACTTTGAATGAGGGCTATGGGTGTAAAAATCCCAATTTAAAAAACAAAAACAAGTTTTAGTTAGACTGCGTCACGGGGCAGGGGAATCAATTTCTGAAAATATCATGGGAAACTACATAAATAGGCGTTGGAAGATGCCAGAAATGGGGTTGGGCGTACATATTTATTCGCCTTTCAACTTGAAGCAATGCATAATCATCAGAGTTTGGAGCTCCCACTACCCGTGTTTTACGTTAGATGTGACCATGCAACCCCCCCCCCCCCCCCCCCCCCCCCCGAACTTTTCAACGTTTTTCCCCCAACATTAATGTATTCAACATCCACCTGCCAAATGTCTATCCAATGGGATTTTAAATAAATACTCTACAAGCCAAATTTTGGTCATGATTTCGTAGAAAATAAAAGTAAAAAACCAAAATCCATATCCTCGTATGACCGAAAAGCGTTCTACTGACGGCAAATGGCTACCGCGCATGTACATTGAATCCAAAAATACATTTGACAACATTATGTTGTATCTTGTTCATTATTTTATTAAATACAACCAAAACCTTTTTAATTGCTTACTTGTCCGTTTTATGATGGTAAAACTACAACAGTCACCAAAGTATCGGGGTTTGTTTTTATTATTATCCATTTGAATAACAATGAATAAATAAAACATTTTCATCGCTGTAGTGAAACTCTTGAACGCCTGAACGTGTATTTTGTCATTGTTTTATATGAAGTGACAGACTTCCATGACGGATGCCACCGATAGGACAGAATTTACTAGCTTTTCGCGAACACCTGATATTATCACTGTTTTGAAAGTTATGCATGCGTGTACGTCATCACAGTGTTCTTATTCCAATGAGCTCTGTCCTGTCGCTGCTTGAGAAATATTTTGTTCTATCTGCACTTTTTCATAATGTTGGGAACTTGAGTTTGAAAGTTTTAGGTGTTGGTATTACTAAATAAGCTTTTATTACAAGGCACCAGGTATATCATATGTATTTTTAACTTGAACACTGTCAGTTGGGCATATGAAACTCGACACAATATTAGTAAATACTCCAAAACAACAAAATAAGACTTTGAGATAGAACATAATAATTACAACAAATGAAAGTTTGATTTGCCCATAGGTTTCCTATATAGTGGAATATTTCACATTTTCTTTATCCTGCAGCTTCCTGTATCAATCGATATATACACCACGTATATATATATACTACCACCCTCGCTCTTAAAGTGAATCAGAAAACAATTGAGCGTCAAACACGGGTAGAATCTATGAGTACCCTAGTTCCGCATAAAAATGGCATGTTATTTTTCATAGGAACGTTCACATGTTTCAAGCACAATGGTAGATGGTTAATTGGCACTAGTTCAAATTAAATTGCTGGAATTTACTGGCCTGATGCAACAACATTTTATTACAAGAAACACTCTCACATTTATCACCAATATCAGGACTGGTAACTGTGGGACGAAAAGTTGGGTGCACCTCGAACTTTGGCCCACTCAGATACTATTTGGTGTACGGCTACCTCTATATGTCGACATCAGAAACACACGAAATGGTGGTTATGTTTATCAGTAATGATCTAGTGGTTTTTTTAAAATTATTATCCATTTGAATAACAATGAATAGACAAAACATTTTCATCGCTGTGAAAGTGAATATTCAATGGAAATTTTTTCTTTATCCTGCAGCTTCCAGAAAGTGAAAATATATTCTGTAAATATCAAATATACTTTAATAAATTATATCCATGTAGCAAATAGGAAAATGCATTTTGTTTTGTTTTTGTTTTTGACAATGCAAACTACAGCATTTAGTTATAACTCTGAAACACATTAAATAAAATTAGTATCCTATTAAAACACGTCTTTTGATAACTTGTAAAACCAAAGCAAAAGGCCAACTTCTGGAAACTGTATAACGTTAATAGAGAAAACAGTAACTCCATTTTGTAATTTAGTTACGTTTATTTTTCTTTTGAATTGTTATGGTATCAATTAGTCTATAAAGTTTAACGTCAACAAAATAACGTTCGAATCTTAAATACAAAGGTAGCATACTACATTTAGAAAACCACCACACAAAAAAGAAGAAATAAAACAATCCTTAAACACATTGCAGAAGAAAAGGGATCCGATGGTAATCATGTAATCTCGACTGTAGTAAATAAGAGAATCATGATTTAGATGGTGGTAGGTACAACTGTAACTATAATTGTAAACGTAAATGTAACTGCAACTTTAACTAACTGTACCTATCATTGTTTCTGTAACTATAGGATGGACTGCATGTATGCCTTGTCATCTAACGGCATGAATTTAAGCATGGATTTAAAATCTTTGATTTTGTCTTTACTTAACTGTGCAACCGGTTTTAACACAAACGGGGTGAGGAGTTGGAACTTAGTGTTTTGGTTTCTTGCTTTTTTGCCGAAGTTACCTTCAACTTCCTCACCTGAAAATGAAAATTTGAAAGGTACTACTTTGGGTTTTTGAGATGAAATACTGATCATTTTCAATTTTGTGAAGGATATATCATGAAACTTTAGGCATTTTTGTATAGATTGATAATCTAAGAACATGTTGGCTTTCATTTGAATGACGACCATAGGCTGTCAACCGACTTGTTTCTATAAACGAATAAAACTCAATAGGCTATAGTGTTCTTTTCCTTTAAGGTCTTTTCAATTTTGCTGTGGAGGTTACTACTTTCTGAATTGAAGAGTGCCCTGGTTCACAACATTTTGGCGGAATAATTTGGACTTTAGATCTGGCGATAAACTCGTTCAATGCTGTGAGCATGATATAGTTTTTGTGTTACGGGACACATGAATCGGACCACAAAATAATGTATTTTATCTCGAGAATATCTGTAACAAACCTATCTAGGATTGTCATCATTGCACTTGCCATTTCATTGCCACCATACCCATCTAACTGTTCATGCCACACAGCATAATACCCATTACCAGATTTTGATGAGTGTGCCGTCATATTATAAACATTTAACTTGCGCTTATAAAACAATGATCACACGTTTGCCCTTGGACAAGACATTACATTTTCTAAATCAAAGCAAATTATTGTAGTGTCATTTGAGTCATTTATTCTATTAAGATTTCTTTCATTTCTTGTTTCCTGTTTTGATTTAATGTGAGTAAAGTTTGTTTTATTTAACGACGCCACTAGAGCACATTGATTTTTTTATCTTATCATCGGCTATTGGACGTCAAACATATGGTCATTCTGACACTGTTTTGTTTTAGAGGAAACCCGCTGTCGCCACATAGGCTACTCTTTTACGACAGGCATCAAGGGATCTTTTATTTGCGCTTCCCACAGGCCGGATAGCACAAACCATGACTTTTGTTGAACCAGTTATGGATCACTGGTCGGTGCAAGTGGTTTACACCTACCCATTGAGCATTTCGGAGCACTCACTCGGGGTTTGGAGTCGGTAAAAATCACATGCCTCGACTGGGATAAAACCCCAGTACCTGCCTGTAGACCGATGGCCTAACCATTTTTTCAGCCGTTTTAAACTGTTCAAACAGATCACATGTTTTTTGGAGTATAAAAACCAATATTATTTCATGATTAAATATGGTTTTATACATATGATCCTTCACGGGTTCTAAACCATCGTTTTGACACCTTTCCAAATATAGCTAGTACATCTTACAAAGTGATATAGTCCTGGCTCTAGAAATTATCTAGATGGTGTACTCTGGTGTACTGTAAAGGCATTCGTTGAAAAGATCTGATATGAGCTCTAACATAATCTTTAAGCTCCTCTTGGATGAATCGCTGTCTGTATCTACCACGCAGGTCCGCCTTTGGGATGCCATCTTTTGGGACATGATCATGAAAATAGGAAATTTTCCCTTGACTGATATTAAGAGTCGATAAACAGAACTCCTTACACACACGAACCAGATAGTTATCAATCAAAAATTGATACGTTACGGCAAATGACTTTCGGGCTTTGGGGTTCAGTTTGGAACTCATAGTTGGTGTAGTTTTGTCATAGAAGACAGATTTCTCTATGTCTGATAATGCCATAATTTGTCAAAGGTATTCCTTTTGTTTTCAACTGAAATATTTAACGCACATTTTAAACGGCATTTGCCATGATAATCTTTAGTCGTTTTAATTCTTTTTTGGTGGCTGTCCAGTTCCTCACACATTTATATATTCCAGTCCACTCTGTCGCCGTCGCTTACGGATATTAGCTTTCCAATTATCAGGTTGTCTGTGGCGTTTCCTTCCTTTTCTGTTACTATCGTCTGTGTTCACTCCTATTTCATGTTCTGCACATGTGCCAGTACTCTGCTCTTCCTTTTGCTTCGATGGTATGTTCTCTGGTTCCGGTCGTCTAAACTTCTGGCTCTTCTACACTCTGTTCTTTGCCATTATCTAGGCTCTGAGTTCTACCATTCTGTTCGCTATTAGCTGTACATCTGCTTAAAACTGTTTTGAGTGGATTCTTTCTGACTTCTTCAACATCACTTTCCTCTGCCTGTGAACCTTCTTCAGTAGATGGCAAATATATGGAACCTTCTGATTCTACTTCATTTTCTGTTTCTACAATAGAGTCATCGGCTATGTAAAAGGTTTTTATCAATAGTATTTGGGGAACAAAATTAATTCCACTGATGCTTCATCTATGATCACGTTTTGACTTCACTGGTGTCTCAGTTCCTTGAATAAATTCCAACAATTCCAATCACAATAGACGCGGATGAAAGGCCGTTAAAGGATAGAAACAACAGTGTCAAGTGTATACAATATTTTTATTATAGCAAAGTCATTCTCTTTTAATTGTTTGTAATGTGATATATCCAAGACCTGCAGAATATCTTGGGCATTCAGGAACGCCAGTATTGAAATGTATGGTCCTGATAAATGTATATAAGTTTAATGTGTTACCTTTGGCAGTGAAGCAAGTCCAGTTGGTTGAAGAGAAATATTCGCAAACACAATATTAATTATTTGAAACACTCTTGTTCACTTATATCGTTAATTAGTTAAGAAACTGTTGACTCACTGTAGTAGATCTTCAATGAACGACTTTGAGAATTTCAACTAAAATCTCTGATGGAAGATCAAATTGATTACATTATGCCCTAGAGAAAAAAAGAAAGAAATCGAATCATTCCAATTTTTCATCTGTATTATAAAATTATATTGTTCTTTCTGCATATATATATATATATATATATATATATATATATATATATATATATAGAGAGAGAGAGAGAGAGAGAGAGAGAGAGAGAGAGAGAGAGAGAGAGAGAGAGAGAGAGAGAGAGAGAGAGAGAGAGAGAGAGAGAGAGAGAGAGAGAGAGATATTATAATGTCAGGTTTCCAATGATTCCCATAACTCCATTTGACCCAATTTCGTCGATAGAACAGTACAATTCTCAAGCAGCGCTGTGTTATTTTGATTTAGTATACGTCTGGGGTGGCAGTCCTCTTTGTTTCGGGGCAATAAGAATGACATGGCCAATAAAGGATTTCCTAGGAAGTGGCTGTCCTCTTATAGACGCGGAACTAGATCACTATTTTGCCAAAGTTTGCTTGCAGGGTACATAAAAACCGAGCTCTACAACAAAGACGGAAATTAAAAGGTACTGGAATTGGCACATCAGAGAAAGAAATTTCCAGTAAAGGATCTTTTCGGGAGTGGCAGTCATGCTATATACGATTCATTAGATAGAGATTCATAGAATTATCTACTATTCTGCTAATTGTCCATTGACTCTGTATTGTGCAGAGATGCAGCCTACATCACGTATTACGGTTTTGTCGTTCAGATTTACTGTTTTCACAATTTTTACACATTCTTACAAGAAGTAAAATACATTTGTTTAACAACCCCTCGGCACATTGTAAACTATGGTTATTTGATGGCTAACTTTTGTTTCTTTCAGACCGGCCTCGGTGGCGTTGTGGTTAGCCATCGGTCTACAGACTGGTAGGTACTGGGTTCGGATCCCAGTCGAGGTATGGGTTTTTTAATCCAGATACCGACTCCAAACCCTGAGTGAGTGCTCCGCAAGGCTCAGTGGGTAGGTGTAAACCACTTGCACCGACCAGTGATCCATAACTGGTTCAACAAAGGCCATGGTTTGTGCTATCCTGCCTGTGGGAAGCGCAAATAAAAGATCCCTTGCTGCCTGTCGTAAACGAGTAGCCTATGTGGCAACAGCGGGTTTCCTCTCAAAATCTGTGTGGTCCTTAACCATATGTTAGAGATATACGCCATATAACCGTAAACAAAATGTGTTGAGTGCGTCGTTAAATAAAACATTTCTTTCTTTCATTCTTTGTTTCTTTCAGGGAAAAAAGATAGAAACCATTGCCACTATTACTATTCTTTCACGCGTATAGAAATAATGTATAATATGCAATTTAACATAACATTAAGGTAATACATTTAAAATAAGACATATTGAGAACGATAAAGTTTGTTTTCTTTAATGACACCAATAGAACACGTTGACTAATTAATCATCGGCTATTTGGTTACAACTGGTAATTCTGACACTTAGTCATCAGTGGAAACCCGCTACATTTTTCCATTTCCAACAAGGGATTTTTGTTATTAATTTTCTCATAAACAGGAAAGCACACACCACGGTCTTTAACCAGTTGTGGTGGATTGGATGGAATGAGAAAGCCCCAATCAGTTGAATGGACCCACAGATGTGGTTCGATTCTGTGACGCAAGCACTTCAGGCGAGCACTCGGCCGACTGAGCTAAAGCACGCTCCTATTGAGATGATATCCTTATTATTTTGTCAAGAAGGAGCGAAAGAAAGAAATGTTTTATTTAACGACGCACTCAACACATTTTATTTACAGTTATATGGCGTCAGACATATGGTTAAGGACCACACAGATTTTGAGAGGAAACCCGCTGTCGCCACTACAGGGGCTACTCTTCCGATTAGCAGCAAGGGATCTTTTATTTGCGCTTTCCACAGGCAGGATAGCACAAACCATGGCCTTTGTTGAACCAGTTATGGATCACTGGTCGGTGCAAGTGGTTTACACCTACCCATTGAGCCTTGCGGAGCACTAAGAAGGAGCGAAGTATAAGTAAAAGTTATGCCCACACTTTACGAGATGTATCGTTGAATATCCCTATAGTTTTTTAATCATGGCCAAAACCGTAGGGATATTCTGATACACCGAATAAGTGTGGGTAAAACTAACTAAAAGTGATCATTAGTCGTGTGTGCCACAAGAGAAACGTTCGTCTGCATTCCACTACTATGGAGGGGCGGGATGTAACCCAGTGGTAAAGCGCTCGCTCGATGCGCGGTTGCTCTGGGATCGACCCCCGTCGGTGGGCCCATTGGGCTGTTTCTCGTTCCAGCCAGTGCACCACGACTAGTATGTGTTACCCTGTCTGTGGGATGGTGCATATAAAAGATCCCTTGCTGCTAATCGAAAAGAGTAGCCCATGAAGTGGCGACAGCGGGTTTCCTATCTCAATATCTGTGTGGTCCTTAACCATATGCCTGACGTCATATAACTGTAAGTAAATTGTTTTGAGTGTGTCGTTAAATAAAACATTTCTTTCTTTCTTTCTTTCTTTTTTCCCCCACCACTATGGATACCTTAAATTTTGCAGGATTCAAAAGACAATGCGTTAAAAGTACATTCCCGAGTTTGCTGCATTGTAAGATATTTCCGGACTAATAAAATAGTTCTACGATTAAACTTACATATTAAATATATTTTCTTGTTTAGAATATCAGTGTCTGTACATTCAATGTGTTTCTGGTCGTCTTAATATTTGTAACAAGCCCAAACTGGATTTTGTCTTCAAATAATTTCGTACCTACGAAAAAATCCTTTTTAGGAAATAAAATTAAATTTAACCTAGTACAAATAATAGAACGATCAGAAACACTTTTAATATACAGCCACTAATATTTTATGCAGAAAAATATATTAAAGGGACATTCCTGAGTTTGCTGCAATTTTTAAGACGTTATCGACAAACAGAGACTTTTTAACGATTGTAATTACATATTAAATATATTTTTTGCATAAAATATTACTGGGTGTATATTAAACGTGTTTCTGATAGTTCTAATATTTGTATTAGCTTAAATTTCATTTTATTTCCTGAAACATATTTTTTCGTACGTTCGAAATTATTTGAAGACAAAATCCAGTTTGGGCTTCTTACAAATATTAAGACAACCAGAAACACATTGAATATACAGACACTAATATTATAAACAATAAAATATATTTATCATGTAATTTTAATCGTAGAAATGTTTTATTAGTCGGAAACATTTTACAATGCAGCAAACTCAGGAATGTCCCTTTAATTATGTAATTACAGTCGTCAAAACGTCTCTGTTTGTCGATAACATCTTAAAATTGTAGCAAACTCAGGAATGTCCCTTTAAATCATGGCAAGTGTGAACATGACAGAAAGTGTTGGTAACAGTCGTGATCATGAAATATAAGAGAAACAAACGATATACCTGTCGCCTGTCGATGTACTTTAATAATAAAAAATTAATTGCATTAATGTGTTGGGGATTTTTTTCAAATACATCTACACTTTTCACAAAAGAAACCACTGTAACGAAAGTGGAGTATAAATATTGATAAAACGTTTTTTTGTTGCTTATAAATTCTTGTCTTGCTTATTATTTTTGTCTTCCATTTTCTAATTGTAATTTTGATATTAATTTACTGGAATAATTTCTTGATTCTAAATTACAAACATGATCTGATGCCATTTACGTTTTACTTGTGCCAGTTCTAATACCTCTTTTTAACTGTCAATAGTTTTGGATATAATTTCATATCTTTTGTTCCAATTATGTTTGGGGTTTTTTCGTTTTGTAAGCTGAACAAGCTATTATTGTTTTACCACTTATTTCCGTAAGTAATCTTTCTAAAAAAAGTTGACTATTTATTACAAATAGCAGTTCATCATTTGACACCATATTTAAATGTTAGAAACCATACGCCGGTAGAGATTACTTATCTTTTACTTCATTAATATTTTTTTTTACATTTACGTACTCTCTGCCCTTTAATAATTAATTATTAAATTTCCAAATTCTCCAGAATTTATTCATTATATTTAAAATTAGCGATAAAAATACTCCTGAATGATCTGGTCTATAATTATTATCAATTAAGACATTTTTAACAAAATACTAATAGACCCCCATCATATGTGGTCATGTGGGATAGGAAACGTACACCCTCGGTGGTGGAAATGTCGACTCGGGACGACGCTTGCCGAGTCCTAGGGTCGAAATTTTCAAAATCGAGGGTGTACTTTTTCTATCCCACATGACCGCATATGATGGAGTCTTTTTCTCCCATCCATTCGATAAATAAACGATTATTTTACACGAACAAACAAAGATGGCTGAAAAAGTAACTTCCTTATTTGACCGTTTTATCATAAATAAACTACGCTATCATATTTGCCGCGTCTGCTTCATGTGTTAAATATAATTTAATTTAACACTACAAATTAACAAGGTACTTTTTATAATGAAGGTTTTAATAACAAAATATCGATATAAAATTAACCAACTCGCATTAATATGACGTCATATTACCAACGCCGTAATTAACCAAATATCGAAGAACAGACAAAAGACAATAGAACCTGTTACACTACATGTACTTTATTAAACAAGAGTTGTAGTTTAGTTTTTTAGGTGTTTTTTTTATGTTAGCGTTTAATTTTATGTACTTTATTTTTGCTGGTCAACCAGACTATGTTTTTATTATACATATATGAACATGGAAATAAAGTTATTGTATTGTATTGTATTGTATTGTATTGTATATTAAATTCAATGACGTCATAGTCCATGCATGCACCGGCCTCGGTGGCGTCGTGGCAGGCCATCGGTCTACAGGCTGGTAGGTACTGGGTTCGGATCCCAGTCGAGGCATGGGATTTTTAATCCAGATACCGACTCCAAACCCTGAGTGAGTGCTCCGCAAGGCTCAATGGGTAGGTGTAAACCACTTGCACCGACCAGTGATCCATAACTGGTTCAACAAAGGCCATGGTTTGTGCTATCCTGCCTGTGGGAAGCGCAAATAAAAGATCCCTTGCTGCCAATCGGAAGAGTAGCCCATGTAGTGGCGACAGCGGGTTTCCTCTCAAAATCTGTGTGGTCCTTAACCATATGTCTGACGCCATATAACCGTAAATAAAATGTGTTGAGTGCGTCGTTAAATAAAACACTTCTTTCTTTCTTTCATAGTCTAAGCAAGACAGATTTATTCCGCATGGGCTGGAATAGGTGTGTCTTGCATGCTAGGCATGGGAGAAATTGGGTTATTGGATAATAAGACATGATCTACTCGAGCTTGTTTAACTGGGTTTTTCCTCTCGAGTGTATATTTTTAAATGAGGGTGTAATTCTCTTAACGGGTCCTTATGATCAAATGCTCCTATGTATTCCAAAAGTGTTTTCTGTGATTTTGGATGGCTGATGTTTACATTCGCCATTCGACCTGAGCAGGATAAACCAGTTATCTTAATACAGTAACCAGTTATTTCTTTTATCCTGCAATCCTATAGGAATAGTCGGAAAATCATTATTTAATAAATTTTTGTGTACGCAAATCGAGTATCGTCAACCTAGCAAAGCTTTTGCCGTATGACGTCATACCGGTTACATGACATCATTCTTTGTAAGACGGTAGCTGCATTCTGTCACATTCAAAAAGCGTTTCTAAACTCCAATTCATAAACAAATATACAAGTTTTGTATTGTTATCGCAAAACTAAAATTGATTTGCATTTACTCTACTAAAACAAATTATTTAAAGTGTATGTTTATTGAAAATCTATTCTGAAATACTCGAGTCGAGTCAGGCTTATGTCACGTGACCTATATATATATATATATATATATATATATATATATATATATATATATATATATATATATATAGGTAGATCGTAAACACTTGTAAATTGCTGGCTTGGGTGTCATCTACCCGTATTCTCTTTATAAATTAGGATACATGATTCTTTTATCCTCTGGTATATGGGTACACCCTCGATGGTGAAATCGTCGACCTTGAGATACATCAAGCTTCGTCCCAGTTCGAAATGTCCACCACCTCGGGACTACTTTTTTAAAAATTCTATATGAGAGCATATAATGGAGTCTTATAATCCATCATATGTGCATGGAGCCACCTGGAATATAAAATGTACACAAGTGGTTGTGAAATTTTCGATCTAGGACAAGGCTTGCCAGCCAAGCGGAAGGGGTTTTTTTCTACATTAACAAGACATCATATGGCCTATCTCTCTAGCCCCAGCGCTGATCTACAAACATTGCCATTAACACCTGCACTTAATGCATATTCCAACATGTGAAACTGTAGCTTGTATTAATTTTGACAAATCAATCATATCTTGGACACCTGGATCCATCATTGTCAACAAACGCGGACTCGCTACTGGTGTCCATTTGAAATATTGTTATTATAGATAGGCAAAAGATTGTGTTAGTGTAGCTAACAGGGTTCGTACGGAGTCTGAAAAACTTTGAAAAATATGGAATTTTGAAAATCCATTTTCCAGACTTGGCAAAAGTATGGAAAAATACCTTTTTTGACAAGTTAGTTTGGAAAAAGTATGGAAATTCGTCTTTAGGACTAATGTATAAAATTTCGATTGCGTGAAACCGGCGGAATCTGACGACGTTTTCCGATCTTGGGAAATCGAGACTAACAATTGCCGATATTTACCGAAGATTTGAACTACGCGCTTGTGCAAAAAAAGATCGTCCATTTTGTCAAATTTACCGATTATTGAGTAACGTGAGTTTTGAATTTTTATTTTTATTTTATTTTAATTTTTTTTGTCTTCGAAAAAGTCTGGAAAAGGTCTGGAATTTGTTTGTTTCCAAGGCGTATGAACCCTGAGCTAAGCAAAATCATTGCTGTTATAGCTGTAGCGCGCGTCAGTATTGATAAGCAAGATGTTGGTTATTATAACTAAGCAAGAAATGTGTTAGTATGTGTTAGTATGTCTGAGCAGGAGTTTTGATAAAACAAAATTCTCAGTGCGGCTAGATAATTTATTGTATTTAACTAAGCAAGAGATATGTTAGTATAGCTAAGCGAGAGTTTTTAATAGTATAGCTAAGTAGCTAAGCTAGAGGTTTGGTCAGTATAATTAAGCAAGCGTTTTAGTTAATGCAGCTAAGCAAGAGTTTGTGTTAGTTTACTACTAGTATATTTAAGCAAATTGTATGTCAGTATAACTAAGCAAGACATTTAAAGTATAAGTAATAATTTCCGTTAGTATAGCTAAGCAAGAGGGGGCGAAATCTTGCTTAATCAGTAGAAGGCTCGCCTGAGATGCTTGGGTTGAAGGACCAACACACACACACACACACACACACACACCCACACACCCTTAGTATACCTATTCTTTGATTAGGTTTCTCCAGTCTCAAGCAGTTCCCTTTCATTCACCAAAGATCGTGGTATGCGTTGTCCTTTCTGGGAAAGTTCATACAAAATAAAGAAAAAATGTTACGGGTTTCCTTTAAAAACTACGTGTCAGAATTACTAAATATTTGACACCCAATAACTGGTGTTGTTTAAAAAAAACCCACTTTAGGTAAGCAAGGGTTTGTGTTAGTGTAAATGAGGAATAGTTTTTGCTAGTGTACCTATGCAAGTGTATGGAACGCTTGCTGGAATGGAAAAAACCCATTTGGCCTACCCCGTGAAGGGAGCTCGATATTAAACGATGATATATTGAGGTGGTTTACAACCGTAAATTATGTCCGGCTATTGGATGTCAAACATTTGGCAATAAATGACAGTCTTAGAGAAAACCCAGCTACATTTTCCCATTAATATATTCAAAACATGTACTGTATCTCTGCACAAACTTGATTCCAAAAGAAGTGGAGTCTTGAAGGTATGCAGCCATTACTCAGTGTCAGATATGTTGCTTGCAGAGAAGAGCTGATGTTGTCTACCATATATAGTTGTAACTCAATCTGTCGGAGGACTGCCACTTAATAGCAGACTTCAGTTTACGCGCCAAAAATCTTTGTTGTGATTTCGTACAAAAGGGACATCTGAACGCGCGCACGGGGTGTGCATAGAATAATATTTTATGCAAAGAAAAAAGTTTGTTTTGTTTAACGACACCACTAGATCACATTGATTTATTATTCCTCGGCTATCGGATGCCAAACATTTGGTAATTCCGACATATAGGCTCAGAGAGGAAATCCGCTACATTTTCCAATTAGTAGCAAGAGATATTTTATATATGCACCATCCCACAGACAGGATAGCACATACCACGGCCTTTGATATGTTAGTCGTGGTTTATCCGGCTGTAACGAGAAATAGCCCACCGGGCCCACCGACGAGGATCGATCCTAGACGGACCGTGCATCAAGCGAACACTGTACCACTGGGCTACATCGCGCCCCTTTATGCAAATAAGTGTAAGTAGGCCTAGTTCACAGATATATCACTCAAATTATGCTGAGGGCGAAGTTTCTTTGAAATGTAGACAACATTCGATAAACTAACTCTCTTCTCTCGCGTTGTAATAAGTAACAGCGTCGGTGACGTAGAGGTTAAGTCATCGGACATGATGCTAGTAGGTATTGGGTTCACCTACCAGAACCGGCTCCCATCCAAAGCGTGTTTAACGACTCAATTGGTACGCATAAGACCATTAAACCTACTTCACTCTAACTAACCACTAACCCACTTTTTTATTCAAATAAATGAAGTGAATCGGAAATCAGGCGGTAAGCCTATATAAATGCCTATCCACATATAAATGCCTCTCTACGCTGAGTTGTGTCTCCGGGACAGCGTGTTTGAACCTTAGTTGGATATAAGCACGAAAATAACTGTACATTTAATGCAATGAAATAGTAAGCAAGTGTGGCGTTATACTGAAACATATTTTATTGCATATGATAAATAAAAAAGGATTGGACACACGTTGTCCAACTTACTAGGCCGCCTTCTAAATATGGTTCGTTTGTGTAATATTGTTTATGAAATGTTTGTTTTTATTTCAGTGGAGAGCCTCGAGCAAGAGAACGACGTGGTGCCGGCAGGTCGACCCAGCCCGTGTGACGAAGGGTGGCGACACCTGGTGGGATTCTGTCTTCGTATGCTCAACAACGCCCGAGACTGTCAATCCACTGGGGCCCACAATCTGGCGGGAATCTGTATCAAACGTAAACGCATTTCTTTTCTTGTTTTCTTGGGGTTTTTTTTAAGTCACTGGCTATGTCAGAGATTAAGCCCGTAATGGCCTGTGTAATGTTATACAAATGTCGCAAAGTCGACAAATGTTATTCTGACGACACAATTTCGCAATTTCACTCCCACATATGTCTTATTCATCGACAAATGGCACACGATCGACGACAAATATCACAACGGTTTCAACAACAAATGTCGCAACGCTAATACCGCAAATGACACAACGACAAACGGCCTCTCTTCATAGAGCCATCAAGATGGTCACCAGCCGGGACTACACTATTCTATTAACCTTTTTTACTAATTGCTATTTTCAAAATTCTGCCCAGTTTCAACCGTTGCTATCGGAGGTCGGACTCTGGATGGGTGTGTTCGAAACCCTAGTGGTACTGGGACAATGACAACAAAACTCCAGTAAGCAGGGAATCTACCGACATTTAAAATTACTCTTTTTTGATGATCGGGAGTAAAGGCCCCTTGAATTGATTGACAAATTATTTTAAAATAGCATTTTAGCCAGGGCCCTGTTCCACGAAGCGATTTTAGCACTAAGATCACCTTAAGTGTATAATGACTGTATACGCTTAAGGTGATCTTGGCGCTAATATCGCTTCATGGAACGAGGCCCAGGAATGTTATCACGCTTCATTTTTTATCGCAAAATTATTTCATTATCAGTTATTTTGCAATCTAATTGTTTATACAAGCTTTCATAATTTATAAATTCCTCATCTGGATCAGCCTGCTTTCCTGAAGTGATAGAATCTGTTTCCACTACTTCTATAAAATGATCAAACCATTTGCATAGAGGTACATTAGGCGTTTGATGTTTAGACTTGAAGAAATTACGAAAATATTTTTTAGGATTATGTATTCTCAAATATTTTAGCTGTTTTTCTTGCCAAGACGTCTTTCTAATTTTTTATCAGCATGTTTAGAAATGTGAAAGTTATCATTCTCTAGAGATTTTGGAGAGTTAAAAATGCGTAATGCCTCCAAGTAGTGGTTGTATAGACACCTACATGATTGAACCATGGTTTGTCAGTTGTTACATTATTACATAAGTAAAAAAAAAAAAAAAAGGATCCGTTATGCCATGACGTATATCAGTAAAATCAGTAACCATTTTATATATATCTATCTGAGAACCTGTCTCCGCATTTCAACATTACCACATTTTTGCAAAACAGACGACACATGCAATGGTGCATGGTCAGACTGCTGATTAAAGTTACATACAATAAATTGTTCTAATAAAGGAAAACCTATTACTTGCTGATAATAAGTAGTCTTCAACACTTAGACACTGCGTCCACGTAAAAAGCTACGCGCGCTTTGCGACTAAGGCTTCTGAGCCCCATTCCGCGATGCGATCTTTGCGCTAAGATCACCTTAAGTGCATGCATAAGGTTATGTACTTAGTACGACATAGAAAACAAGCATGCATTTATTGTACGTCAAAAATGCCAAATGACGTTGTTAAAATTAGAAAAACCTGTTTATTTGTCCACCTGTTTTAAAATATCATCTTTTTAGACTCGCTTTTGTGTCTGCTGAACACGTTATAATGTATGAAGCGGCTTTTTAATTGTAAACGCGCTGGTACCCTTAGAAAGTTGTGTAGAGTTATAACTATTATACACAAGCCTTTCTGTTTCTCCAAATACTTCTATAAAATAATGCAAACGTTTCAATTCACTATTTATTTTCGCTACACAAAGTGTTTCACCACAAGATATAACACCACACACTATGACAGAACACATGTCTTCACATCGTTCAAATAATGTTTTTTACAACCGGAAATCATGTCTAAACCGGAAATCAAATTAATATTTTTTCGTCTGTTGTTTTAAATTTGTCCGTCAAACTTGAAGCATTAAGGAACAACTTCTATTACGTACAGTTTATGAAATTGTTTTTCAAACCATGTCATCTTGCGGGACGGGGTGAGTGGGTTGACCAGAGAAAACAGAGGTGGGTGTTAGGAACTGAAATACAAAATGAACTGTACAATCCATGCCAGCGAACAAGTGTCGCATATATATCGACACACTTTACTATATCTTGGTGTTCAGCTTTGCTTAAGAAAACCCTGTCATTTCCACTTTCGATGTCGCTACATATGTACATGACAAATGTACCGGAACAATTGTCTATGTTTTTGCTTTGTGTTTTAAGTCCCCGACTTTTTGAAAATGCAACGTTTAATTTAAGGATCCAGAGAGGTCGTTCACATGGCTTAACTCCAATACGCCTATCGGAAGTGCCATTTCTAATAACATTTAAACAAATGATCATCCACAATATACAACGCTAAACTGCCTAGAAAACACGTCTCTGGGTATCTTTATTTACAAAATGTTCCTGAAGCATGTTCCTAAAAGTCCCCCCCCCCCTCACTTCTCTCTGTCTCTGTCTCTGTCTCTGTGTGTGTGTGTGTGTGTGTGTGTGTGTGTGTGTGTGTGTGTCTCTCTCTCTCTCTCTGTCTGTCTCTGTCTCTGTCTGTCTTTGTCTGTCTTTGTCTCTCTCACTGTCTGTCTGTCTGTCTCCCTCTCTCTGTCTGTCTGTCTCTCTCTCTCTCTCTCTCTCTCTCTCTCTCTCTCTCTCTCTCTCTCTCTCTCTCTCTCTCTCTCTCTCTCTCTCTCTCTGGAAGCTCGGCTCATTTGCCTTCGGTAAACTCAAACTTGCATTTTTTTTTTAATTTTGTGACCTCCCAATTATCAAAATCCTGGATTCGCCCTTAAATATGTATATGCAATTTAGAATGTTTATAATAACTCTTAAAAACAGTATTAAAACAGTATGCTAATAACATGAAAGACTGGTATACACATTCTTGTGAACTTTCCAGATAACTGATCGCCTTTTAACTGGATGGGGTGGTGGGAGGGGGTTCATACTCTGCACACCTCCAATTTCAGAGTTGGTGGTCAGTGCCTCCTGCTTTCTCCGTGCTTCCGACGCTTATGCGAAATACGAATTAACAATACATCTATCATTAACGTCGGCAAACGCGCCGCGGTATTAATTTTGTGACATTTTCATTAGACACTTGTTTTTTGTTCGTTTTTGGGGGGGTTTTTTTTTTGCTATAACATTTTTAGATGCATTTATATATAAACCTATTACACTTTTTATTTTAAGAAATATAATACGTCGAATTCAGAGAAATATTTGAGCTTAAAATATGCATAGCTATGGTGGAACATATAAAACTGCGGTTTTTATTTTTCAGTTTGTGACATTTTCATTAGACACAAACATATGCAATTTTCTGGAACTGTAGTAATGTTAACGCAGTTTAATCCGTACAAATATTTGGTTTTATTTACGTATAAATGCTGAAATATATTTATTTTACAATAAAGCAGACTCATCATCCCCAAATCAAAACAATTTTTTTTTCGTGGAGTCTACATCTCTATCTGAATATGTTTTGCTTGCATAATTTATAGAAATTATTGCAGATATAAAATATTAATAAGTATGGTACCCCTCCTTATCCCGCATCCCCCCCCCCCCCCCCCCATCTGATAATTCTGCAACAACCCTTCGTGTTAGAGAATTCACGACAACTGCGTTGGGTCGTGGTTCCATTCATCCCATGACACACTCCAGTGTCGCTGTCTGAGGGTTGTCTGAATACATCTGAATAAAGACCACATCTTCAGCTATCCTCTGAATAGCTTACAGAGAGAATCTTGTTATCTCCAATCAAATACAACCCAGCTGAAACTAATTTAATTTTACATGAAGTTTAATTAATATTATACAAATCGTTACTGTCCGATATCCATGCCAATGCAGACGTTGTTCATTATATTCAAGACAAGACCAATCTCTTATTTTAGAGTGTATATCATTGTAACATGGATGTCTTAGACATATTTCCTGGAACCTTCAGTGCAATGAAAGCACGTGTCCTGTAGTGGGATGACACTACTTCAATCAGGGGCGGGACGTAGCCCAGTGGTTACGCGCTCGCCTGATGCACGGTCGGTCTAGGATCGATCACTTTCAGTGGGTCCTCTGGGCTATTTCTCGTTCCAGCCAGTGGCCGTGGTATGTGCTATCCTGTCTGTGGAATGGAACAAATAAATTATTCCTTGCTGCTAATGCAAAAATGTAGCGGGTTTCCTCTCTAAAACTGTTTCTGTACCAGTCTCTATCGCTATATCTGTCTCAGACAATGTCTGTTTCTATCGCTATCTCTCTCTCAGACATTCTTTGTCTTTGTCGCTCTCTCTCTCTCTCTCTCTCTCTCTCTCTCTCTCTCTCTCTCTCTCTCTCTCTCTCTCTCTCTCTCTCTCTCTCTCTCTCTCTTTCTCTCTCTCTCAGACACTCCACATATGTTCAAATGGTATAGCTTATTTTTACGACCGACTGTAGTGCTATACATTGTCACACCTATGCAATAAGACGTGATTTTAAAAGGTACTTACAACAACAACAAAACCTAAAAACAAACCCCAAATAAACCAAACCAAACCAAACAACAAAAACCAAAATACCCCACCACCAACAGTTTGATTAGAAACAGCAACTCTCCAGAACACACCCCCCCCCCCCAAAACTACACACACAAACACACATAAAAAACAACAACAAAAAAACAACCAACAAAAAAACAACCAACAACACAACAACAAACAAAGAAAAAAACTTCAAACAACAAAACAAAACAAAACAAACAAGAATAGTGAGATCCCAAATACGTCGGGCGCCAAAGGATCATATTGTCTTGAGCATCTCTGACATTACCCCTGCGCGTGCTGCAACCTCCCCGTGGTGCAGGGGTGTAACATTCTTTTTGAGAATGGCCAATACAGCACAAATCCCCTTATTTTCTTCGAGGTACAATTGAAATTTTGAGTAAAAGTCAGTATTTTTATCTGTGATATTTGTATTTTTGCACAGTTCTTTACACTGTTTTTATTTAAATCTTGAATTTTTATATTGATGTTGATCATCACTTTATTTGTTTGCATTACCATAGTTTGACACCCAATGGCCGATGTATTTTTCGTGCTGGGGTGTCGTTAAAGGGACATTCCTGAGTTTGTTACCATTTTAAAGATGTTATCGACTAACATAGACTTTTTAACGATTGTAATTACATATCAAATATATTTTTCTGCATAAAATATTAGTGGCTGTATATTAAACTTGTTTCTGATCATTCTAAGATTTGTACTACGTTAAATTTCATTTTATTTCCTTTTTTTTTCTTTTTCGTACGTACGAAATTATTTGAAGACAAAATCCAGTTTGGCCTTCTTACAAATATTAAGACGACCAGAAACACATTGAATATACAGACACTGGTATTCTAAACAAGAAAATGTATTTAATACGTAACTTTAATCGTAGAAATATTTTATTAGTCGGAAACATCTTACAATGCAGCAAACTCGGGAATGTCCCTTTAAATATTAAGAATTAAGAACTATTTTATATATTTGACTGAAGCACCCTAGTGAAAAGGAAACTTGTTGTTGTCCGTGCATTCTCGGTTATCGAAATTTTGAAATATTTTAATTTATCATGAAACCATTTTCACGAGGGAAATAAACTTCATACCAAATGGTAGCAAGTTTAATTTTATTTCCCAAGAATGGCTATCTAAATGACGAGAACCACTAAATTAAAATGAAACTGGAGACAGCGTCTATATTCGAATCTAATTATGTCAGTAAGATGTCTCAACGGCAAGTGTTAGGTTAATATGATAGGAAACCCGATATTTTTAGCGATGTGATGAACACCGCAATTTATCTGTTTTTATCGGTATAATTGAATACCACATTCCGTGAAAGGGAAGACGCTTAGCCTTAACGATCACTCAGAGCAGTTTAAAATGTGTGTCGTAGGAACCGTGGTGCAAATAGGCTACCTCTTCTGAAGTTTGAACAGCAGCAAGGTATTTTTAATATGCATTTTGTCATATGAAGGACATCACATACCACGGTATTTGTCTTAAAAAAGTGCAACGTAATCTACTGATAACAGCCAAATATAAAAATGTGACAGTAAAAAAGTGGTGTTATTGTGTGTGTATGTGTGTGTGTGTGTGTGTGTGTATGTGTGTATGTATGTGTGTGTGTGTTTTGTGTGTGTGTTGTGTGTATGTGTTGTGTGTATATGTGTGTGTGTTTTGTGTGTGTGTGTGTTGTGTGTGTGTATGTGTTGTTGTGTGTGTATGTGTGTTGTGTGTGTGTGTGTGTGTGTGTGTGTGTGTGTGTGTGTGTGTGTGTGTGTGTGTGCCATTGTGCAGGCACGAGCGAGTTGTTCCCCATCCAAGGGCAGCAACTCTACCAACTTTACGGATCTACTTAGGTTGTGTTACTAGCCAGAACCCAAGGCTGCTGTAATAAAGTTCATTTTATTAGCACATTGACTTATTTATCATCAGCTATTGGATGTTAAAACATATGGTAATTTTGTCACAGTTATAGAGAGAAAACCCGCAACATTTTCCATTAGTAGCAAGGGATATATATATATATATATATATATATATATATATATATAATATAATATAATACACGACAGATCTGTGAAATTTGGTTAATTCTAAAAATCTGTATTTCTGTGACTATCTATTATCCTTCCTACCTACATGAACACTGTAAATTTGTAAATGATTTTGGTTTAATATGACCTACGAAGAAAAGTAAAAGTGTTCTGAAAATAATAAACAAGCACTAATTGTTTCAATTTAAAAACCATTCGGTTGAGAAGTAAATAAAATTATAGAACATAACATAGTAAGGAAACGATGTCCATTGTTGGGAAAGACTATAGGAAGATAAGGCCAACGCTTATCTTGTTTTCCCCTACATAATTGTTTTCAGAAGGTTCATGGAAAACATTTGTTACGGCTTTACAATTGGTCTTTTCTGAATTGTTTGAATTGATCCTACTGTTGTGTTTCATGTTCAAGTTTGCTTTAAACACGTTTGGGCACTGCCAAAATATCGTTCCTTCTCTTTCGTTATCTTCTAAACAACGGGTTCTAAAATTAGGCCTACGTCTTTTCAAACGTATTTAAAATATAATAACATTATTGGAGAAAATTTCTATTGGTTTAGAATTGTAAAGACATCTCTTTCTTTTTTCAGAGGCACACAAAAAGAGATTCTGTTGCAATGCAGGATTCGGGAAGTGACGTCATCATGGTGACAATAATAATGTAGACTTTAATATCACCTAGATGAAATCCTTATTTGTGTATACAGATTCTTCTTCGCTTCGTTGTTCTTATCTATTTATATATATTATGTATTTATTTAAAATGTATATGATTTAGCCAAGTATCTAAAATATTAATGAATTAATTTTTTATCAGTTACTAATGATGATAATTTTTCACTTTTCGGAAACACGTAAGACAGCGAAGTTGACAAAATGGGGCTAGCTAGATTACAAAGTGTTTTTCAACTGTTGTTATGTACATGTATATTAATATTTTACGACAGACAGCTATGCCAGTCATAGTCAAATAATTCATATGTTTTATATATTGTGAAGGCATATGATGTCTGCACCTGTAGCTTGTTTATTTCATTTACTTCATGAAACACTTGTGGGCGTGTCTGTGTGCGTATGCGTAGTTATGTATGTATATTTGAAGTTTGTTTGTTTCTTTCTTAGTGGAATTTGTGTGTGGTTTTCTTGTTTTCTTGTTGTTGGGTTGTTTTTTGGGGGTGGGGGTGGGGTTGGGTGGGGATGAGTGTATAAGTAGATAATATAATAGAAAATATATATCGCAGAAACTATTTTGTATAGTTAATTTTTGTTTAATTAATTTACATGTCTAGTCCAAAATTATGAGCTATGACAACTTGGGCTACAAAATATAAAATGTTTTTTTCGATCTGTATCATAAATATTCGTACATGCATTTTGTAGTGTAACTCTGTCACTTCATCCCTGTGGTTGGTACAGATAACAAATGTATACAAGGGTTCTGTGAATAAATATTTTAAAACAACAAACAAACTGATAACTATCATGAGCGTTTCACTAAAATGTTTTGTCTTCTGCTTACAAATAGATTAAACTCCCAGGTTTTGATCAAAACGTTACTTGTCGACCCAAAAAACAAAGGAGAAATATTCGGGCAATATGAGCTTGCTTGAAACATTTTCACCATGTATTCCCATCATTGGGTACCCACAGTATTAGTTGTAATCCATGTACAAATACACATTGATTCGACTGAAATCCTATATAGCCGTTTGGCATAATGCTGATGTGAATAAATGTTGTTTAAAAACAATAGCAACAACAAAACAAAAAGATTACAAGTGTTTGTTCTTTAATAACAGTTTACCTTGATTCGTATTTTGGTTTTTCATGCAAATATGTTAATAAATAACATGTAAATACACCAAATGTATATATATATACAGAGATTTAAGCGATTATTTAGTTTTAAATGTATAAGTTCTTGAACATTTGTAGTAATGTTTTTCTCGTCTAACAATTGTATAGCACCCCCATATATATATATATATATATATATATATATATATATATATATATATATATATATATATATAAACAGTGTGACAGTGTCTCTTTAAATGTAAACACGGTTTGGTTACCTGCCCTTGACCAAATTCATATTTCGATGTTTTTTATTCACAAAATATTTAATGGTTGTTCATACCACGGTGCTTCAAAAACAAGCGCTCTTCAAACTTACCAACTGTAAGGTTGCAACCGTCCCATACAAGCCTTCTAAATTCAGTTTATTAGATTATTGTAGTGTAAAGTCTTTCTTTGACTCAAGGTAAATTTGTGCCACAGTAAAAACAATGGTGAGCATTTAAGATGAAATTATAAAGTGAAAAGTTCTATTATTTTAAGTACCTGGTAATTGCAGTTACTTCCCTTGAATTAATATTACAATCCAGAGCGAGTTTTAATGACTAAGCGGATATGTGTAAGACCACTACACCCTCTTCTTTCTCACTAACTACTAACAACTAACCCTCTGTCCTGGACAGAGAACCCAGATAGCCGAGGTGTGTGCCCAGAACAGCGTGCTTGAACCTTAATTAGATACAAGCACGTACATAAGTTGAAATGAAATGAAATTATATGGTAGGTACTGACATGTAGTATTTGTATTGATATTCTAATCTCATGCTCAGCGTTGAGTTCTGTAAATGCATTGGTTCAACCAGCGCTATGTAATGTTGTTAGGAACAGTAACATTTTTATAATCTGTTCTCAGTATTATCACATTTCCCTGTTTGTGTTAACTTTATACTTGCATTTCATAAAGGTAAATTAGGACTGCATTTTGTATTCATACATTATTCGATTTCTCATTAAAATATATGGCTTAATATCAGTTCTGCAATGCACATTGTGCCATTTTATATAATCGCAAGTTACTTTGAAATTAGATCTCTTCTTTTCAGAGTTCGTTTGCAATTATACTGCATAAGTAACACAAATAATAATGTGGCTAAAAATGTACTAATGTATATTTTGTACAGTGTCCTGTATACATAATCTGTAAGCAAAGATAAGGTGTGGTTATGAGAATAATAATGGTTGTCAATGTAGATTATTTTTCCTGTCGTCTTCGATTCACGAATAAAGCACTGGAACGCATGACGTGTTGTGTCATCCTCTTACACTTAAGGCCTGTCTACACGATCATACATTTGTCCAAAAACAAATGTCTACAACAAATGTATAACCGTGTAGACCACTTTTGTAACAAAGCTGGACAAGGCGGGACAACCTGCAACATGTTACAAGATATAGCTGCATGCTTCATCTTTTGGATAAATGATGTAGCTTGTCCTCACTTATAACCAATCAGATACTTTAGATGTGCCATGTGACCAAGGTTCTACATCACATGATATCCCAAATGGTAGTATCAACAAAAGAGGAGAAAACATGGTCTCACCACGAAGTAATTAAAGTGATTAACCTTTAGGAACAAAATCCATGCCTTTGTAACGTTTCAGTACCTGAAAACAAAAAGACAAAGGCGAGAAAAGTAGTTATAGGTGGGAAAGGAGATGGGTGGGGTGGAAATGATTACGGTTTTCTAAGAGTATTTTTTCTGGGGTTTTTTTATAATATTTTCAAACATGGTACATGTTGTCTATTTTTTTAATTAATTGCTATAGTGGAATGTAAAAAGTCGCCCCTCCCAACATACAGTGCGTCACACACACACCGTGTATCCATGTTAACTGGTTGAAAATCGCCTATTAAAATAAACTGCTATGCTTAAGTCAACCAAAATTATGTTTTTGGTTTTTTTTCAAAAACAAACGTAGCCTAAAATAAGATGCTTTACATCATGATATTTTCCCTCCAATTTAATTTTCGCCTTATTTCTTCTTTTTTTAAATTCTAAACAAACGGGGTCGGGACATAGCCCAGTGGTACAGCGTTCGCTCGATGCGCGGTCGATGTGGGATCGATCAGCGTGTGTGGGCCCACTGGGCTATTTCTCGTTCCAGCCAGTGCACCACGACTGGTATATCGAAGGCCGCGGTATGTACTATCCTGTCTGTGGGATGGTGTATATAAAAGATCCCTTGCTGCTAATCAAAAAGAGTAGCCCATGAAGTGGCGACAGCGGGTTTCCTCTCTCAATATCTGTGTGGTCCTTAACCATATGTCTGACGCCATATAACCGTAAATAAAATGTGTTGAGTGCGTCGTTAAATAAAACATTTCCTTCCTTCTAAACAAACGTCAAAAACCTGCAATACAAGTGGACAAAAGTCTAAGAATGTTGTATTGTGTAGAGAGAAAGATATACACACGTGAACAAGTGGCGCCATTTGTCCCGGCATGTCCAACAATGTTTTTGGACAAATGTATGATCGTTGTTTATGCTACATACGAACTAGACTTCTCTTCCAAGCGCCCAACAATTGCGTGACGTCATTTGACATTATACCATAATGGCAATATTCAGCTTAGTTGGTAGGGCAAGGCGATGTACGATATGAAGTCGATGTTTGTTGGAGTTTTTTGCTTCACATCCCAACCAGTGCCCAACGATTCTTTGACCGTTGGTTATGCTGTGGAAGCTAAAATTTGCCTCCAAACGTCTAACAATTGCGTGACATGATTTGTCATTGTAACATTATGGTCAAATTGAGCTTAGTGGGTATAGTACGATGTCGTATATTATATGAAGTCCAACCAGTGGCCTACGATTCTTATATTGTTGTTTAGGCTGTGGAAGCCAACCTCTGCTTCCAGGCGTCTAACAATTGCGTGACATCATTTGCCATTTTAACATAATGATAATATTGAGCTAAGAGGTTAGGGCGCATTGTAGTGTATGATCAGAAGTCGATGTTGTTTCTTTTGTTGCAATCAGTCTCCAACGATTCTTAGATCGTTGTTTAGGCTGTGGGAGCCAAACTTGGTTTCCATGTGTCTAACAATTGTGTGACGTCATTGGTGATGGTAACATATTCAACTATGTAGGTAGAGCGCGTTGTAGCTCGAGTCACCTACAGCCCTCACCTTATTGATATTGATATGTAGGGGAAGGATAGAGAAACTTAATGTAATGTTCAGCAATCGTCGACAACCAAAACCAGACGCCCCTGTGCGAAACGAACCTGCGCTGTACTTTCTTGTGGTGACGTAGAGCAAAGCGTGTTTCTTCGTGTAGCGTTGTTACTTTTTAACAACATGTAAGCTTAATGTCAAGACTGGACTCTGGAATAATAAACTAAAGCTCTGTGGCAGCAAATTTAGGAAACAATTTATATTTTAGACACAGTAGCTTGCGACCATTTGGTTGTCGACGATTGCCAAAGTATTGCACGGAGTTTCCTCTAGCCTTCCCCTACATATCAATATCAATAAAGGGAGGGCTGGAGGTGACTCGAGCTAGACGAGTTGTTGTTTAGGATATGAAGTCTAGGGGGTTTTTTTCTCGCCCTAACCAGTGCCCAACGAATCTCAGATCGTTGTGTATGCTGTGGGAGCCAATGTTCGCTTCCAAATGTCTAACACTTGTGTGAAGGCATTGTCATCTTTACATAATGACAATATACAGTTTAGTGCGTTGTCGTGTAGTATATGTAGTCAATGGTTTTCTTCTCGTCCCAACCAGTTCCGAACGATTGTTCGATAGTTGTTTATGCTGTGATCTAACAATAACGTGACATCATATGTCATTTAAGATAATGTCAATATAAAGCTTAATGGGCAGAGCGCGATGCCGTGTATGATATGAAGTCGTAAGCTCATTTATTATCGTAACAAAATGACAATGTTCAGCTCAGTGAGTAGGTCGCATTGTCGTATAAGATATGAAGTATTTTTTCCCCCCCCCCCCCCCTTCATCATAACCAGTAAATCACAATTCTGATATCGTTGTTTACTGTCTGGTAGCCAAACTAAGCTTCCAAGCGTCTAACACTTGTGAGACGTCATTTGTCTCATATCATAATGGCAATATTGAAGTGAGCTCCGTGTTCTAGTGGATAAGCTGCTGGACAATTAAGCTGACGACAATGGTTCAAATCCCGTCAAAGCTGGCTCACACTTCCATTCATCTTTCTCATCTGTCACTCTCTGCCTATCATTATCATTATCTTAATATAAAAAAACAACTTTGCAATTTCTCCTACGATTTCAATCTGTTTCAAACCTTTCTGTCAGTTTTTTACGACTCTGTCTTTTGAGCTGTTCACACCATCGTCTACCTGTCTCAACGTCCTCTACGGGTGCAGTCTCTGTGTATTTCCCTACACCCATCTTGCATCCTCATCCTCTGCCGCTAATAAAGCTGGTCTGACCCACGGCACTAACTAACGACCGCCGGTAGTAGGGATGTTTAGTAGGTGATTACAAGTGCATCTTAACAATACCAGCAGTAACTACTGAACACTCCCGAAGTGGTCAGACTAAGCCCACAGCTAAAAGCTTATGGATAATAGCAGGTGTGTGGCACAGACAGCCACAAGAGATAAGCACATGTCGAGGTTGGAGAGACAAGGACTGGGATGTGGAGGTGGATAGCAAAAGAAGTTGAAAGATAAGAGGAGTTTCCAGATCGCGAAGAAATGAGACGGAATTCAAAGGAGACAAAAGAAAGGGGGCAGTGGAATAATAAATAATAAAAATAATAATAAAATAATGGCAATATTGAGCACATATAGTGTGGAGCTCTATGTCGTGTAGGATATGAAGTCGAGAGTCTTTTTCTTTTCTCATCCCAATCAGTGTTCCACGATTCTTAGATCTGTGTTTATGCTGTTAGAGCCAAACTTTGTTTGTAAGCCTCTATCATTTGTGTGACGTCATTTGTCACTGTAATATAATTTCAATATTCAGCTTAGTCGGTAGGGCGCGTTGATCAAAATGGATATCTGTCGGATAATATGACGTTTTTCTGGCTCCAACCATAACCCAAGGATTCTTAGATCGTTATTTATGCTCTGGTAGCCAAACTTCCAAGCGTCTAACAATTACGTGACGTCATTTGTCATTGTAACAAACGTAATACGGAGCTTAATGGGTAGAACGCGATGTGTAGGATATGATATCGAAAGTCTTTTCTCTCGTGACAACCAGGGACCGACGATTCTTATATCGTTGTTTATCCCAAAGTTCGCTTTCAAGCTGTAAACAATTACGAGACGTCATATTTCACTGTAACATAATGACAATATGCAGCTTAGTGGGTGTTTAGGTCTCACTACACGGTTCACTTCCGGGTTAGAGTTTATTCATCACGGTCTACTATAGTTCCTAACTGTGACATGTTGTGGTTCACATATTCTCTTCTAGGTAGGGAAGAATTAAAACAATCTGTATGTTTAATGGTAAGCCTTCTGGCTAGATTTTGCTCATGTTATTGCGTAATATTGTGCATTGACTTTTTGGGACATGGGTGTATAGTGGAAGAGACAGCCAGAGTCAATCGAGTAATGAACCACCTGTTCGGACCAGTACGGCAGCCAGATGTGGTCGTATAGCAAAGAAAAAAGAAAAAAAACCGAAACGGAAATGTTCTCAATTTTGAAGTGAAAATAAATGCTTATATAATGTATGTTGTTAGTGCCAACGAGAACACGTTCTATTGGCAATCTTCATTTGAAAGTTGGGCACTTTAACATGAATTTCAATGGCAGATGACATCTGTGCAGTGTGACCTTAGGATATAAAATCAATGTTGTATTCTATCATTGTAACCAGTACTGAACGATTCTTAGATCGTTGTTTACGTTGTGGGAGCCAAACTACTCCAAGATGTTTTCTAACTCTGTCTGATCTCACTACTACACTTCGCCTTAGCAATGCGATATGCGTTTAGGTTATCCGCGGTAGGTTCACGTTTCAACCACTCGAAGTTACCTTTTCGCTCTTTCATTGCATCTTTGCAAGTATCATTTAAACATGGTTTATTGAAAAGATTTGGTCCTGCCGAAGGCTTAGTAATTGTTTCATCTGCAATATTCTTCACAATGAAAGTAAACAAAGACACGAAATCATGAACATCAGTAATGTCAGATGCACAGATGCCGAAACTGACCCCAGTTTGACATCGCCAACTTCCACCTTTGAACCATTTCATGTGACGGAGGCCCATCATTCTCCAAAATAATTGAAAATGGTTACTAGCACGAGTCTGAACCGACTTTGCAGAATAAATGAACAACATATGACGGACTATAAAGTGTAAAATCTATGGATGTGAAAGAAACATTTGCAGAATGAAAATGTGTGCGACTTTTATTATTAAATAAAAGTATGACTTTTTCCAGAATTAAGTCTTCCAATTATTTCCCTGTGGTGTGGTGACCATTGAAATGTCCCATAATTATAAAGAAAGCTGGCAGACAAACAAACTGAACAAAGAATAATGTTTTAATAAGCTGTAACTTTTACAGCCACATCTTGTAAAGCAGTAGATAACGAAACTGTACTTTGATAAACGTTTTCATTCACAAGAAAGGTCGTGGTGTGTACTACTCTGTCTGTGGAATGGTGCATACAAAGGATGCCTTGCTACTAATGGAAAGTAAAGCGGGTTTTCTCTCTAAGGCTAAAATGTCCAAATTACCAAATGATTGCCAACCAATAGCCGATGATTACCAAATCAATGTTCTCTAATGGTGTTGTTAAACAAACCAAACTTTATCTGATATTAATAATGTCAGTGTCCTCCAGGAACGTTTGCTGAAGACACGCTGCAAAAGAGGATTTTGTTTTTGAATTAAAAGACTTAACTCATTAAACTTGGATCTAAGTTCACGGTACTTTCACTGTATGACTGAATTTGTCATCGGCGAAAGTATAGATGTAAGCGTTTTCTTTGGCGATCTCCTAGATTGTGGATGGTCTTACAATGATGTGTCCATCTGATGATCCAGACTAGCCAAAAATTCATAAGGATTGTCTAAGGGAATCAGTTGTTTCTCACATTTCTGCAGTCATCCCGAAGAACAGTCTATATTCTGAGCTTTGATATCTTTCCCTGACTTAGTCTTACTGGGACATGGCTCTCTAGTTTAAACATTTGGTGGATTTATAGAATCCAAAGACACCTGTGTGCATTAAGCAGGTTGCTTCTGTGTAGCTTTAGTAGCGTGCTTATTGGCTTTTTCAAGGTCTGAAATATTCTCAAATCCATCCTCACCATTAGGACAAGTTAACTCGGCCTGGATGGCAACACTGGTTGTAGAAACGTTAATTGTAGCGGCGTATGATTTACCTGCCGCGACAGGTGTAGCTGTTCAGCATTTTTTGTTGCCTCATAAAAAAGATAGGCATTTTTCTACTTTCATTTATGGTATTTGCATTTCGAGTTTCCACCTTGGATACTGACGTGACAAAGTAAAAGGTTGGCACTTGCAATTGATACCTGCCATATAATTGTGACATGTCTTGCTGTCATGATCAAACCGAGCACAACGAGCACATGTCAGTCTGTTACAACACGTACTTTGCCCCGGTCCAAACGTTTAACATTCAAAGCATTTCAAGGGATTGTGTGTGTACAGCAGGCATGTTCAAATACCCTGCCTTTACAGAGTTCAGGAGAGTGGGCAAGTTAAAGGTCAAGATGAATGTTTATCTCTTTTTACCAATACAGCACCTTGTGAGGCGAACGTTTCACAAATATCATCCCCACTTACACCCTGCAAGTCTCTAGACCTGATAACTCCATTTGATGAGTTAAGGGAGGAATGTGGTGTACCCTTAATTTGCACATTGCACAAGAGTTTCGACATAAGACGATTTTCAGAACGACTCTCAATTGAGCATCCCACCAACACAGAGTAATAGTTTTAAATCCCTTTTCAACTGCAAAATGTGATACTATCCACAAGGCCCCTTCATCAGACGATCCGATCACAAGGAAAGTATCTTCATTTTAAGAACACGTAGGCTCTTCAATCGGTGATGAAGAGTCCGAAAACTCTGTGTGGACCCGCTTAAGGCCCCATCAGAAGGTGAAGACTTGTGTTTAGCCATATTAAAGCTCAAATGGTTCATCAACCATGTTCCCACCCACCACGGAGTCCACAGTGCAGGGATGTCCAAATGACGTAGAATTTTATCTCTGTACCGAACACCAGTGAAATGTCCATTCACAACGTAAAGGAGAGTCGAAAAGAAATCTTACTCCAGACCAAAACGCTACCATCTTCATACCTATGACGTTGTTGAACGTTAACGTCAACAAACCTTTCTCCTGCTCTGCGATAAACTCTTATCCTGGAAAAGAAAACTCTGTTCCACTGTTGACATGTCCAGCGATGATGACGTCTACACCAGTCAAGACGAGCGACTCGATGGCATAGCAGGAGGGGAGGTCCAGCTGCTTGACGTCGACTGCGCAGGTTTTGTTGACATAAGCTGTTACGAATAGTTTGATCTGATACTGCGTGCCAGTAGTGGTTCGAAGATTGTCGCTTAACCTTCTTGTCGTAGCAGCACGTTGTCGTAGGGTCATATTGACAATGTACAGATTTTGGCGATTTGTTGTTGATCTTGGCCGACTAGAACGTGGACGTATTTGAAGCGAACTAGTGGTTTGAAAACGCTGCCATAATCGCCCAGTGACACTTTGACTACTATTAAGCTTTTGTGCAACATGTATTTGTGAATTTCGATCTTGAAGCCAGGCAACAGCCTTACGTCGGTCTCCTAAAGTCATGTACGAGGCAAAATGAATTTCCAACTTATACCAAACTAATGTGTTGACCGTATTTTGAGTGAAAATTACGCAGATGCAGCAACAATTGCACGTTCATTTCACGTTTAGCAAAATGAACCATCTACACAAATGATATTTCTGCGTGTATTCGATACAAAATGGGCTATTTTCGCGTTATATTTTGTTACTTTTATCAAGACCATCGGTGCCACAAATATAGACATAAAGAGTTGTTAGACACAGACATCGTGTTCTATGTCATAACAGTGAAAATTATGTTGCGTTCAGTATAGTGGTATTATGGCGAAATAAATTTACATATGAAATATATTTACTGACCCGTAACGCGCTTTGGGTAGTAGAAATCACAATACCATTATGGCATTTAAAACTTACCACTATGTTCAAGATGAGTGTTCATGAGACACTCATACATTGACAAATCGAACATTGACTTCCTTTCACTACATGCATTCCAGTCTGGGTTTTTTCTCGAAAATCAATGTAAAGCAAATATAATACTCATCTCTCTTGAAATATATACATATCGATGTGTTTTACACGAGATGTGCATTAGGACATGAGGCAACATATCCGATTACATGCCAGCTAATGTTAGTTAAGACAGCATGTGATATTTATGTAAATCACGCCAAAAGAATTGTAAGAACGTAACAGTGAAGTCATCAGGTCCTGGACTCTTTTCATTTGTCATATTTGTAATACTGCTAGGGTCTGATCATAGTTGTGATACTGCTAGGGTCTGATCATATTTGTAATACTGCTAGGGTCTGATCATAGTTGTGATACTGCTAGGGTCTGATCATATTTGTAATACTGCTAGGGTCTGATCATATTTGTAATACTGCTAGGGTCTGATCATATTTGTAATACTGTTAGGGTCTGATCATAGTTTAATTCCCTTCGAAGCTTTTGAGCCTCCGCGGGATTAAGTTTGGAAATTTCAGGGTTGGTTTTTTTTCAAATAACTTGTTCAAATCTATATCACTAGCATCTTTTCTTTAATACAATTTTTTATAAAATATTTTTCTTTCACTCAGCATATCTGAGGTCTTATTAATGAGCTTACCTTCATGTGTTTCTAATTCAATGACAGATCTATTTAGGAAGTTTCTTGACTCTAATTTAAAAAAAATACTTAGTCTGTTTCTCACCTTTTTCTATCCATCTAGCTTTTGATCTTATAAAATTTCCTTTGCTTTTTGGTTACTAATTTCTTTCTATTGCAATGTTTACCTCTTTAATTTTTCGAATTATGTTATTTTTGGCATCAAGATCATTTACACCATCTAATTCTTTTACTAGATCACATAATTTAGTATTTAGTTCCATTTCCTGTTTTATCGATGAATAAAAGATGGTTTTACCACGTATCATGAGTGACAGCATTTGCCATAATAAATGATCATTTATAACAAATCGTTCTACATTCTGATCATGTTCATTAGAATTGCCTTCATCTTTATATTGATCATGAGGGTTTTTTTCAATGTTTTTGTTTTACTATCTGTACATACTTTTGATCTTGTAATAATGAGTTATTAAATTTCTAAAAACCTTTTCTCTTTCAATTTCATTTATTTTTAATTTTAGTGTAACTGGTGAATGAGCTGATTTGAAACTAGGTAAAATATTTGTAGAAACCACTAAAGATAAGAGATTATATGAATTAAGACAAACGTCCAGGCGTGATTGCTTAACTGGTGTTGGTTGCCTCCAGGAAATTCTTTTCAAATTGGGATTTTTCTCTCTCCAGGGATCTTTTAAATCTAATGTTTCTTTACATTCTAACATTTTCTTCTGCGCGTTTGGATTGTTTAGTGTTTTATAATTAAATAGATCAAGGAGAGGATCTTGAACCAAATTTCAATCACCACAAACTATTGTATATACATTATCAAATGCTTTTATAACCTCTTCTATTTCACTAATAAACTCAGGTGAATCTGTAGTTGGACCATATGCACAAATTAATGTTATTAATCAGTTGTCAAATTATAATGCTAATGCTACTCAGTTACCATTATTATGATTACATATTCTTTTAACCTTAACCTTAAAATTGTTATTAAACAATATAACTGTACCACGAGCATTAGATTTATAAGAACTAAAATAACATTCTGAATAGCCCCATGTTTGTTTGCTCTTGATCTTTAGTAAAATGTACGTCTTGAAGTATATAGAAGCATTTTTCTCCTCAAATATTGACAAACTTCCTTTCTTTTAGTACTATCATTTAGTCCGTTGCAGTTCATCGATAAAATTGTTAACTCATTAGCCAATTAAAATAACAAAGTTGTTAAAAAGCATGTACATGTTCCAATTAACTAAGTAAAGTTTTATTTGCTTACACGTGTGCATGTCATATTTTACCAACAGTGTGGGTATCATATACATTTTATACATACGATTTGTTATAACATGAAAACGTAAAAAACAAACACATATAATTGACAACAAACCCATCAATATTATGATAGATTGTCCTTCTTAGGATTGTCTAATAATTGTGACTTACTTTAATTGAACAATATATTCAATGAGAAATATATCAGAGAAGAGAGAAAACAAAATTAAGTAAACTGTATTCAGGTCTGTGATAAAATTATTAAATTAAAAGTTTGTAGCGTAACTTGAAAGTCTAAACCGTAATGTTCACAACATAACTTGAATTCAGTATCAATATTCAATGTCTACATGTATTCAATCTGAATGTACCTGACTATAAAAGGGAGAGGGGGCAAAAAAAAGGAAATTTTCAAGAAAAACATTGCTTCCCTAAATAGTATAATTTACACACAAATTTACAAAACTCGGAATCTGAATGTGCCTGGCTATAAAGGGGGGGGGGGGGGGGGGGGGGGGGGTTACAAAAAAAGGAAATTAACAAGAAAAACATTGCTTCTCTAAATATTATAATTTACACCTAAATGTACAAAACCCGGAAAATAAGTCGACTATTCAAGTCAATGGTAAAACATGTAATTAACAGTCTGTTGCCTACATTGTAACTTGAAAGTCAGTAATTACAGGTGCCTTGTATTCCACACATCCAAGTATCAACATTATAAACTGAAGGTATAAATATTCATAAAATAATCTGTTTACACTATATGGTATATTAATATCAAAGTTATATTACTTACTGACAAATACTCTAATACTCTATATTAATTATAAGCAGATGACAAAGAATGTAAGCTATAGACTATACCATAATGTTCACAACAGAACTTTAATTCATTATCAATATTCAATATCTATTCAGCATACCTGGGTAATAAATAGTCACGGCTATTCATACCTCCATACAGCAATCCAATATTATCTTACAATAGCGGGGAGAGGAGAGTGACAAAACAGAGAGAAAATCCCCAATAAATACATAGCTTCCCTAAATATTAATGTTTGTACATAAATATACAAAACCCGGAAACTAAAGTCGACTGTTCAGGTCAATGATACAGTTTTTAATTAAAATATTAATATCAAAGTTGTGTTACTTACTGCTGACAAATACTACTCTAATCGCATATATTAATGTTTAGTAGTTAACAAATAATCACTAGACTAAACCGTACTAACTATTCAACATATCTGGGTACAAATAGTATATACTGAACGTACGTCAAACGATAAACTATCTACACGACATGTATATCAATCATTCAAAGTAATTGAAAGCTACATTACTTAACACTATAAAAGGTAGTATGAACCGTATGTGCTTGGAAACACATTAAGCAATATAGCCTAATTATCAACATTGAAGTGTCAACAAAATACCTATCTTACATAGACCAGGAAATACATCATTTCAATATAACAAAAATGAGTTCCATAAATATCATAATTTGCATATAACTCGTATGTACGGAAACACATCTCTCTTACTCTTAGTCAGCGGTTGGCTAGAGTTACTTTTACTGTATTGTTTTCAAGTCCATCCTGTCCTGTACCACTGAATAATCAGTACATCACAAAATAAAAAATATATATTATAATTTATATACCAAATGGTTAACCATACCACCACCTCAAGTTTTTCTTAAAAAAAACCACACAAAAAACTGGATAGACGATCAACACATATTCACCAAAAACCTCGCTCATCGTTACATACGATATGTAGGACAATCTTGTTGCCTTTTTCGTTTGTGTATTCGGCCGTACAACAAGAGCTTTATGCACACACATATGCACACACATATGCACACACTTAAGGTCTGTGGAAAATGTTTATCCCAGGATTACTTTAACGTCGTCTAAACGTATCCTTGTTTTCCAGCGCTTCTCTTTCCTCATTCCATATGCTACTGTAGCAAGTTCGTTTCTTTCAGCTTTCAGCTTCCTAGATAAGTCTGTTCTGATGGCTATTTTCGACTTTCCAAGTAATGATACTTTCGAAAGAATAAGTTCTTTGTGTCTCATATAAACAAGATTCGCAATAATAGCTGGTGGCGCTGGTGATTCAGAATGAAATTTTCTTAGCCTGTGCACATTTCGAAATCTGATCACCTTAACTCGGTCTTTGTGTATTTGCAGTTTCTCCACACATAATGTGCGCAGTATCTTTTCTGTCATTTGGGGGGTTTCAAACGTACTTGTTTGTGTAACTGACAGAGGTAGACCAAAGAACAACAAATTATACTGCCTGTCATGAATTTCTCTTCGTACTATTTCGTCTTCAAGTGATTTGAATTTTGCAGACAAATCAGATAACAGATCTTTAACTTTAGATGAACTATCCTCCCAAATCCCAATCCTTCCCTCATGACTGTCTATACTTGTTTTACAGGCCGATAAAGTGTTGTTTATCTCCATCAATTCTTCTTTCAAGGACACCACAATGTCATTTTCCATTAGCAATAATTTCTGACTGATTTCAATGTTTTCAAATATTTTTGTAAAATATTTTTGTGACAAAGTAGAAGTATAGGTTAGAAAGTTTCTAACCGATTTAGACGGCATTTCATAGGTTCATTACTTGATATGGGCGGGGCAAGCGTCATTGCGTGTTCGAGCCAGTTGTTTTGACGTCATTCGTACAGCTCCTGGCAATGATGTCTGGCCTATTGTGTCGAAGTAATTGTGGTCACGTGACTTGTTATTAAGACGGCTTTTTGGTGTGTCTTCACGATTAAGACAATCGAAATGCTGATATTCGATTGGTTGAATTGGAGAGAAACCGAGGAAATGCCGTCTAAATGGGTGTAAAGGCATATGATTCACTTACATCACTATCTTTGTCTTTTTCGGTCTCTTTTTCGCTTTGCACGTGCTCAGTTTCCAACGTGTCCAACATGGCGTCTTGGTGTGTTGTCGTTTCAAAATATTTCGCAAGCGTCGATTGCTATTTTTGTGGGGGGTTTTCGGCGTAGCTCTTTTTCTTGGAGGCATGGCATATCACACTCTTAGAAAATACTATAGTTAGTTTGTCTGGTCACATTTCCACCAAGTTTAGTGACCTGATAAACATGGGGCACTTACCACACGTCTGCCTCGCTTGCCGTCCACACCGGAAGTCTTCTTTTGGCGTGATTTACATAAATATTTAATAAGATCATTAAACTATGCTTATCAGAATGGCAATCTTTCTATAACACAAAAACAAGGTATTATAATGTGTACCCCTAAGGGAAATAAATCTAAACGGTTTTTTAAAAACCTGGAGACCTATTTCATTATTAAATGTGTCATATAAAGTTTCTTCAGCTGTTATAGCGCAAAGAACAAAATCAGTCCTACCTAAAATTATTAGTGAAGAACAAAAAGGTTTTATGTCCGGAAGATATATAGGTCAAGCAACACGATTAATATATGACATTATAGAATATACCAAAAGCCAACAAATTAATTCACTTTGAAAAGGCATTTGATTCAGTTGAAATTTATTTTTAACCCTCGATACAAAAATGGATTCGTATATTCCATAATGATTCACAGTCAACTATACTAGTTAATGGTTTTGCTTTACCTTTCTTTAAATTGGGATGAGGTTGTCGCCAGGGGGGCCTGATTTCACCATATATCTTCCTCATATGTGGAGAGATTTTTAATAGGATGTTGAAAAATAACAAAAGGAATAAAGGGAATAACAATTGGGAATAAGGAATTTTTAACTCAGTTTACTGATGATACAACCGTAATATAATGAAAGAGAGAAGAGTTTTTATGCATCCATAAATACTTTGCAGTTCTATGCTACATTTTTAGTTCTAAAGGTTAATGTAGATGAAACTAAATTAATATGGATCGACTCGAAGAAGAGAAGCAGATATAAGTTATGTAAGGAATGGAAGAGATTAACTAAATCTTAAATTAATTTTTAAAATAATATTACATTTTTTTATGCTGAAAAAAATCCATGAGTATGCAAAAAATATTGAAAATACTTTTTGGAAAGATACATGGCTTGGAGTTTATATCTAAAAAAAAATTTAAAATATGTTTAAGAATGAAGAGTCGATATTGTCAGAATATATATAGTGTAACGATGATGTAAAGACAAACAGAAAATCAGTGTTTTATAGAGATTGGTATGATGTAGGTATTAAATTTATTGATGATTTAATAAGCGACAATGGTAAATTTATTAACTATGACCAGTTTATAATGAAATATAATTTGAATACAGTTTTTTTTTTTTTATCAATGAATGAATGAATGGATGGATGGATGGATGGATGGATGGATGGATGGATGAATGTTTAACGACACCCCAGCACGAAAAGTACATCGGCTATTGGGTGTCAAACTATGGTAAAGGGAAAATTAAAGTGATGAGCAACATCAATATAAAAATTCAACAGTTAAATAATCGGGAATGTCCCTTTAATCAAACCACTAAAGTTACATAAAGACGCCCAGACTCCAGAGGTAAGGCTAAATCTTGATCCTAAAACAAACGTGACATAGCATCAACGTTTTGCGACACTTCTAGAGCAAATTGATTTATTAATGATCGGCAATTGGATGTCAAACATTTGGTAATTCTGACATCTAGTCTTAGAGAGGAAACCTGGTACATGTTTCCATTAGTAGCAAGGCATATTTTATATTCACCATCCCAGAATGAATAGCACATGCCACAGCCTTTGATATATTAGTCGTGGTGCATTGGCTAGAGCGAGAAATAGCCCAATGGTCTAACCAACGGGGATCTGTCCTAGACCTACCGCGCATCAAGCTTGCGCTTTACCACTGGGCTACGTCCCGCCAGTTAAAGGGATTATGAATATGTTTCATAATACTCCAGTAAGACTCATAAAAAAGATGGGTAAATACATCTGCTGAGAACAAGCACTCATGACTTTGAAGAACAGTGATATGCAACACACTATATAAAAAGCTGAAAAATTAGTCATTTGTGCTAGGAAAATTTATTGAAGACCAGTTACTGTTTGAATGAATCAATGAGCTGGCGTAATTTCCAGACTTTAACATTCACTGGTACCTCTACCAGGGACCTTGTCAGCTCAGAAAGGGCCACAGAGAAAAAACAAAGCAATCTACTTTAGCTATCTTGTTGTAGAAGATTTTGACATGACCAGATACATTTGCGACTGTTGTCGATTGAGATTAACATGGGTCAGGTAGTAAACAGTATTAACTTTGTGGAAGTGGTAAAATGAATGTTGATATTGTGGTTCACAAATATCATATCATTTCTAAGAGCGGTGAAGGAGAAGAAGGAAGAAGTAAGAATGAAGCTACAGAATATCACAGTATCATGTGAAACAGTTGAGAACCTTTCTGAGTTAAGTCAACACTAAAACCAATTTAATCACTTTGCTAGTCAAGGAATGAAGGCATCAAACATTAATTTTGTAAGCTACGGTTTGTTTATTGTAGAACAATTCATAAACATTTCACCTACAAACTCCTTTAATCATACGCGGAAAAATATATTCCACATTATGCAACGACATAAAAATGTAACAACTTACCAATAAATATAAAGTTTAAAATATTCATTTGTTTAAATATTTTAAAAACAATGATACAAGGTTAAATGGCAAACAGAATTCTGAAAAACATGAGTTATGACGTCAATCGTTGTAAAACATGAGTTATGACGTCATGAGTATGTAGAAATCGTCCAGCACCGGGGTGCTAAACAAATTGTTCTAGTACAGTGCAAAAGCCGGCTAATTCAGTCCAGTGGGCAAGAATAGTTTAACCGAAATTGAGGTGTATAACTAATACATAGCTAGCGTGGCGTTACCTATTAAGTGCATTTTATATTACTGGAATAGTTTCCAGTTAAAAGGTACATACCACAGAATATGTTAAATGTGGACCACAGAGGTTATTCCCTTAGACACTTCATAAAGAGATTATTACCAGAGTGTTTTTCGGAATCATCAATATCATACATTAGGAATAAAAAATGTATTATGCGAGCCTCTGGCTCATTATTTTTATTCCTAATATATGATATTGACGATACCGAAAGACACGAGGGTAATAATCTCTTTATCATATAATCTCAAGCTTAATACAACGTGTTTTTGCAAACGGTATTCGCAAATTTAATTTCGGTCAGCCATAACGCGATATTCAAATGACGTAAGAATATGTGGCGCGATTTCTTTTTGAATTTTGAATGGAAATGACGTCAAACGTGAATGACGTCATTTTAGATATCCGTACATAATAATAAACTAGTGCTTAACGTTTTTTGTTTTCTGAATGCTCGACAGATGTCAATGCAAAGTTGCTATTGAAATGTTTTTGTTTGATGAACATGAATGCATACGTCTATTATTGAGTGTCACCCTAGTACGTTTGCTTAAATGTCAATAAACCTAGTGCCGTGACCTCGATTAATTTAAATCTAATTTGCAAAAATTCAAATTCTTAAAGTCTGTGAT
>NC_054707.1:9967470-9992470 GCF_016097555.1 Gigantopelta aegis
ATATGACAGTGGTGTATGCGGGAGAATCCGCCCTAGCATGATTCTATACAATGGCACAGCAGGACTCGAAATATCGAAACAGTGTAACTGCAAGATATGATGTGAGTGTATTGGCAGTTCCTGTTAAAAGGCGCGTCTCAGTTGTTCCACTGGGTATAGACAATGTTTAGGCAGCTATAGCCGAGATCAGTAATACATAACATCTCCAGCAAATTCAAACAATTCTGCTCATTTTATAGTTTTCACTGCCAAAAATCTTCAAGAAACATATATATTTTTCATTAATATATATATATTTAACTGGCTTTCTTAATGATCGTTTTCTGTATTGTTGTGTACTACATCACTGTATTCCCAAATTAAATATACACATTTCTTAGCATTTGATATTATCGAATATTTCACATAGACACAGACGTTTTTCAAGTTTAGTAACTATTTTGGACTTAAGTATGGGAACAAGAAAAAAAGATCACATTTTGTTTAATTGTCTTTGACAATATTATTAACAATAGTTCAACATTTAAAATGAATATTAAAATAAAACTTTCAAGTCAAGATATTGTCAAAAGAAGTATTATGACGACCATCTTGAAAATATGAACTTCGCCTGCATAGATTTTTCTAGACCACTGTAATAACAAACTTGAAGAAAAACTAATTTGTGGTGGGTTCATCATTATTTTGACTAGACTATATGTTGAGTGACTACGTTCCAAGAATGGGATCATAAGACGATCCATTTGTAGGTCGTGTGTAGGACGATTGCCACTTCCAAATACTAGTTTGACAAATTAAAACAGTAAATAAAACTACCTTCACCACACTCCTAACCTACCAATCACCTTTAATCGGCCCTCAGATGACCCTAGCAACCCTCGGCCCGGCTACAGCACGTGGATATATTATCATCGGCTATTGGATGTCAAACATTTGGTAATTTAGACATGTATTCTTATGGAGGAAACCCGCTAAATTGTTTCCATTAGTAGCATGGGGTCGTTTATATGCACCATCTCACAGGCAGAATAACACACTCCACGGCCTATGATATAACAGTCGTGGTGCACTGGCTGAAACGCGAAATAGCCCAGTGGGCCCACCGACAGGGATCGATCCCAAACCGACCACGCATCCAATGCTGTACCACTGGTCTACGTCTCGCCAATACCAGGAAGTAATTTAATTTCATGGCCTAAATCGATCATTTCATACTCGTTACGACCAGACCTTAAGGCATCGTTAAGGCATTGATTGTTGTGTAAGATCTTTTAACGGGAGATTGCGTAGGTTATTGAGTTGACTTAAAACACAAATCGTGTTACATGATTATTACATTATACACACCAAAAAAACAAAACAAAAAACAACAGAAGCAAATCTAAGTTGATATTTATTGATATATTAGCTTGGATTCCATTAAGAATTTCTATTAAAGGAGCTCAATCGCGGATTTAGTGGGCCTTGTTTCTCTAAATATGCATTATAAATGGAAATTACATTCATTTGGAATACCAAACCTAGTTACTGTATGATCCAAAACATTTTAATTGAACTACGATCGAGGGAATTCCACGACACGCTTCATTTTTAAAATTTGGAAGTCTTCTTGTACAAAAATTATAAAAATACGGGAAAACAGACTCGTAGTGATGAGGCTATATATATGACAACCGTATAATGTATTTGCGGATTTTATATAAACGATCGCCATGTATAGAGACTTGGCAAATGAGGGCGGCTATATACATGACAAATAATAAAACATATATTATTTCATGACGAAAAATAACCGCGAATATGCTGAAATAAAATAATAAACAGTCGGAACATGAACTCGCCATTTATTATTATTATTATTATTATTATTAGGCGCTTGTGCAAATTATTTTGACTGGTTCGCAAAGTGATATTTCGGTTTTAATGTATAGCGTAAAAACACAGTGTACTGTTGCATGTTTTGTCGTCCAAAGGTTGGCTAATTTTTACTTAACCCAGTTGAATCCAGTTCTACGTGCAGGGACAAGTTCAGCCTGCCGTTTGTGCGTGTGTGCACGCACGTTAATCTTGCATTTTTATAGCCAAAACTCCTCCAGATGAAACACCGCCCCTCCACCCCAAAAAGGTAGTAGTAGGCTAATAATAATAATAGTAGTAGTAGTAGTAGTAGTAGTAGTAGTAGTAGTAGTAGTAGTAATAATAATTCTGTATTATTATTATTATTATTATTATCATGTATTATAATGTTGGTAAAATCACGTCACGGTGGGGTGGGTGGGGGCGGTTGATCTTGCATTTTTATAGCCAAAACTCCTCCAGATAAAACACCGCCCCTCCACCCCAAAAAGGTAGTAGTAGGCTAATAATAATAATAATAATAGTAGTAGTAGTAGTAGCAGTAGTAGTAGTAGTAGTAGTAGTAGTAGTAGTAGTAGTAGTAGTAGTAATAATTCTGTATTATTATTATTATTATTATTATTATTACATGTATTATAATGTTGGTAAAATCACGTCACGGTGGGGTGGGTGGGGGCGGTTGATCTTGCATTTTTATAGCCAAAACTCCTCCAGATAAAACACCACTCCTCCAGATAAAACACCGCCCCTCCACCCCAAAAAGGTAGTAGTAGGCTAATAATAATAATAATAATAATAATAATAGTAGTAGTAGTAAAAACACAGTGTACTGTTGCATGTTTTGTCGTCCAAAGGTTGGCTAATTTTTACTTAACCCAGTTGAATCCAGTTCTACGTGCAGGGGACAAGTTCAGCCTGCCGTTTGTGCGTGTGTGCACGCACGTTAATCTTGCATTTTTATAGCCAAAACTCCTCCAGATAAAACACCGCCCCTCCACCCTAAAAAGGTAGTAGTAGGCTAATAATAATAATAATAGTAGTAGTAGTAGTAGTAGTAGTAGTAGTAGTAGTAGTAGTAGTAGTAGTAGTAGTAGTAGTAATAATTCTGTATTATTATTATTATTATTATTACATGTATTATAATGTTGGTAAAATCACGTCGCGGTGGGGTGGGTGGGCTTGCATTTTTATAGCAAAAACTCCTCCAGATAAAACACCGCCCCTCCACCCCAAAAAGGTAGTAGTAGGCTAATAATAATAATAATAGTAGTAGTAGTAGTAGTAGTAGTAGTAGTAGTAGTAGTAGTAGTAGTAGTAGTAGTAGTAGTAGTAGTAATAGTAATAATAATTCTGTATTATTATTATTATTATTATTATTATTATTATTATTATTACATGTATTATAATGTTGGTAAAATCACGTCGCGGTGGGGTGGGTGGGGACGGTTGATCTTGCATTTTTATAGCCAAAACTCCTCCAGATAAAACACCGCCCCTCCACCCCAAAAAGGTAGTAGTAGGCTAATAATAATAATAATAATAGTAGTAGTAGTAGTAGTAGTAGTAGTAGTAGTAGTAGTAGTAGTAGTAGTAGTAGTAGTAGTAGTAGTAGTAGTAGTAATAATAATTCTGTATTATTATTATTATTATTATTATTATTATTATTATTATTATTACATGTATTATAATGTTGGTAAAATCACGTCGCGGTGGGGTGGGGTGGGTGGGGGCGGTTGTTATAGAAAGGTTACATAAATTTAGAGGGGGACCCGAGAGTGGTCTAAGCTTTACTAGTAACCTATTAAAAAAAAAATATTTTGAGTTTTATTGGCCCTTGCAATTTTGAGCAATTTGAAATGTCACTAAATACAGCAATTACCTTTTAGTCATATTTATTTACGGTAAAATTAACTTTTTTACCAAAATGTTTACGTAAGCAGCCTCAAAATTGCAATCAGTGAAAATTATTAAGTTCAAGCCCTGTTGTTAGTTTGTGTACTGTCCGTAGTTAGTTTCTCTTTCAGTTAATCTACCTCAGCCGCTGATAATTTGTAATTGCTATTTTTATTTGTTTATTTATTTATTCATCATCATCATTATCGTTATCGTTATCGTTATTGTTATTGTTATTGTTTTGTTATTATTTATTTATTTATTATTTATTTATTATAATTAATTTTTTGTTAGTACTGTAGGGACAATATGACGCTATTCATATGTCTATGGAAAACGTACACAAAAGGGTCCGCTAAATTCATATACTCCCTCACCCCGTCCCCTGTTCAGAAAATGCACTGTTCGTACAGTACTTAGTATGTATTCCTCCTGTTCCAGATGGTTCGGTAATATGGATCAATCAAATACGTACTTATTTACCGCCTATATACATTTTTGCTGTGAATATAGCCAGCCCTCGTTAGTGGAGGCTATAGACACGGCCTTCGTATATATAGTCACACCGTATATAAACACCGTCTAGTTCAGAGTATTCTTTAAAAATGTAACAATTCCTATCCCAAGTCAGCTGTTATGGCATATTTTGTATAATAATGAATTTGACAAGGTGGAAAATGACGGTGTTTGTGATCCAGATGTTTAGAGTTTTTCGCGTACAACTAACGATAAATATACCTATAGATGCAAAGGCCTAACTAGTCGGGATTATCGACGTTTAACATGCTTCTGTTACTAAAATAAATTAATGTATAAGCTTAATATCATTCAGTACATGTTTTTATTAATTTTTAATAACTTATTTTTATTGCTTTGTTTGTTTCTATTTACCCTACGTCGCAGAGGACGGTCAAGCGTTCTCGTTACACGAGCTTGGTAAATCGTTTTGGCACTGCGGTTATTCGGGGAATGCCCGACACGTGACTCAAAATAATACGTCACACCTCTGCTCTCCAAATAGCTGTTATTTTTCTCAGAATTATGTAGCGTATCCATAATTCAATTATTTTTATAAAATATCAATAATAAGTGTGATATGGTAGTTATGTAGATGGTTCAATAAAATACTTTTAGGTACAAATCAAATGTATATATTGTCATATAATATTTTGTTGGGTCAGTAATTAGGTCAACCATCCGTGGCAGAGCGCGTTTAAGGAAAAACCAATACGTTTATATCGCAAGATTTAATGATGCATGAACATAAAAAACTCAAAAACAGGGATGAAAGCGGTAATCGATTAAAATAGAGTACACGGGTGAATACGTTTATAGCTGGAACAGATTTATTAGATTTATCCAAGACATATCTATGTACAAGTTGAAAACGGTAATTGCCGTGAACTTGTCAAACCGTCATACTCTCTTTGTTATTTTGTTTTTAAACTAAACTTTAGGATTTAATTATTTAATATACTTTACATCATACTGTCTTATGCTAGAAAGAAGCATGGTTTTGAAGTTCAGACTCTAGCAGGACAAAATGTCTCGCTTGTCCAGTTGTTTTAATTAGAGTATTATGAGCTAAACAAAACTCTATCAGTTTCATGTAGTTCGATCCCCGTCAGTGGGCCAGCCAGTGCACCACGACTGGTACATGAAAGGCAGTGGTATGTGATATCCTGTCTTTGGGATGGTGCATATAAAAGATCCCTTGCTGCTAATCAAAAAGAGTGGCGCATGAAGTGGCAACATCGGGGTTCGTCCCTTAATATATGTGTGGTCCTTTACCAAAATTATGTCCGACGCCATATAACAGTAAATAAAATGTGTAAAATAAACCATTTTCTTCCTTCTTTCCTGCCTGACTTTTGCCCGAATTAAATGAAAATTACCGAATCTGAATAACAACATTCATATTAGCGTTACTACCAAACAGATATATATTGTTGCAAACGAATCACTACACATTTTTTCTAGAATTATAACTAATGTTGAGGGTAGAACGATGGAAATATATGGTAAAAACGTTTCAGGTTAGCACATTTTGCCCGAATATATGCTTATTTTTTGCCTGAATTTGATGTTTTGCTCCAGCATATGGGGAGGGGGGGGGGGAAGAGTTGCCTCCCACCCCTGCCCCCTCCTCGTACGCTTTTGTTCCAGGATGATAATGTCAGGGCTCACCGTCCACGTGCTGTTACAGTTCATCTACAGAGGCATCAAATCCAGCCCTTGCCTTGGCTAGCAATGTTCCCTAACCTTTGTCAATCTATTCGATTTTAGAAAAATAATATCAAGATATTGGAAGCTTTCTATGTTATCAAGCTGTGATGTCTAATAATGTAAAAAAATGTTTGTAATCTTTCTTGCAGCAGCTAACATTAACACTTTGTTTTTACAATTTACTGTTGTTTTGCAATAAATGCATATTTTGATAATTATCTACACCATCCCAATATTTCCAAGCCATGAGGTATTTTACCAAAATACACCCATTTTAATGGATTTCAGACATTTCATATGATGTAAGGTCCAGTTAAAAGTGCATGTTATATCACCATATCCGTTTGACCTATTGGCGCCACTCTCAAAAGTAGTTTGCCAATACAAATTCAATTCACAAACATACTATATGTCCGCCAAATGGGAACAAATTAATATCATCTGGGGTGATTATTTTGAAGGGAACAGCCCACAGCAATGCCATGTCTTAGAACGTATTGATCAGAAGTCGTATATTTCCATATTTAATATTTGTTATTTTATGCAATCAAAATTAGAGCACCATTATGACATCAAAAATTACATCTTTTATTTACGAATGGAACACCAACTTCCTTTTATCTCATGTTAATAAAGCATATCTAATGGTTTTATTTTAAGGTGTTTGTTTTGTTTTGGGGTGGGGTTGTTGTTTTTTTGTTTTGTTTTCTTTTTGGTTTTGGTTTTCTTGTTTTCCAAAATCAATGTACAACAAATGCAATACTCATCTCTTTTGAAGTGCCCAACCATCGATTTTCTTTCCTGAAAGCTACACTTCAGAAGACATCTGAATAGTGCATTAGGACATGAGGTGGGGCATCCAATTTTATTCATCTAGTGTTAAATATCATGTGATATTTTATAACAAATAAGATCTACAACTTCAGTAGTTTAACTTAGACACATTTTCCACCTAGTAAGAGCGCAACGTGTTAATCAAAACATCGCGTGATAATTCATAACAGATATACTCAAGCATTTTAAAAAACACACACTTTTTGCACTCAATGCAGCGCAATGTCGTCTCTTCTGTGGCGTGTTTTCCTCCTAAGTCTCAAGCCGTTGCTGGTGTCCGCAGTTTGTGGGTACATCGTCTATATGAATGTTGGTGAAGATAATACCAAGGTGGTCAACAATATACTGAAAACTGAATCAAACTTACGTGTTCACTGTGCTGTGCTGTGCTACAGAAACTCGGCGTGTGTGGCTTTTTCTTACAATCTGGATGAGCACCAGTGCATGACTCATAGTGGAGGACCACCAGCTCTGAATTACACCGCAGCGCCAGGATGGATGGTGTACAGTTCAAACGACAGGGGTAAGATCTTACTTCTATTGGTGTATTTTAGAAGTTACCTATTTTTTTCTTGCTTTTGGGGTTTCATCTCATACGTTTCTTTGTCGCCATTAACATAGGGTACTCTACACCTAGATGGACGGGATCTAGCGCAAACCCATAGATGGTTCGCAGGCCGTGGTACGTACTGTCCTGTCAATTTAAAAATGCATATAAAAGATTCCTTTCTGCTTTATCGGTACGAGTAGCCTATTTGGCGACAACAGGTTTTTATTCTGTTATATGACGATCACATTGTTAAGTATATGTTAGACAAAAAAATAACCCAAGTTTAAAATCTGCTGAGGTGTTATTAAATAAATATTGCTTCTTTACTCCTTTCCTTCCTTCCTTCTTTCCTTCTTCACACAACGATATGGCTCGTTCCTTTAAAGCGTATAATTGTGTATGATCACATGAAAAGTATAACGTTTATGCAGAACATGACTTCGTAGGGTATAGAATAATTGAAATAAATACCTTTAAAACTGTTTTTGTTTTCCAATGTCCAAGTCAGTAGAATCGTTAAACTTAGTGGTGTTTCATAACTAGCTGCTCTTAGATATATGTTTTTTAAATAGAGCAATAATACTAGTTTATTATAGTATAGTAAATATATTATATTTTAGGCTTTAGTTATAATTGTTGAGCAATTACTGTTTATCGTCTTTCGTGGATATTAATAAATGGATGTATGAATGGATGACTGGCTGGTTGAATGGACCGATGGATGGTGGGTGGTTGAATTGAGCGATGAACAGACTGTAAAGCAAAATGATAATTTACATTACCTATGTCAACATCTCGTTACAGATGTGGTAGTTGAACACTGGGTGTCTCGTGTGCTTGGATTCAGTTCCCAATATTCTTTTGACACACCAAAGTAAGTACTAAACATGTCTGTTAAGATGATTTTGTATCGCCGCATATAACGAGATAAATATCCTTTATCAAGATATGTGTCAGATGGATGGATGGATGGACGGGTGGATGGATGGATGGATGGATGGATGGATGGGTGGATGGTTGGATAGATGATTGAGATAGTGTGCATGTGTGTGAACCTTTTCAGAAATAATTGAGTACTGTAAATACAGTCGAGACTGGTCAAACGGTGACATGTATATAACGGCCACCTTTTCTTAACAGCCATCATAAATCACGCTCAATGCACCTTCTTCTTTATTTAACATGTATATAACAGGTACCTGTCCACTGCGACCAGCGGCCATTATTTTTGGACCAAATTGAATGGTTAGAACTTCTATAACGGCCACAAAATACATTGGCCACCTTTTTCTTCTTTTTTGTGGATCCAAAATGGACAGTTGAACATGCCATAACGGCGGACATGTTTCACGACACCGGCAATAATTGCTGGTAACAAATGTGTATTTCCAATGCATTGTTTGTTCTTTATTACGGAACACAGATTTACTGGCAGGTGCATATTTGTAACTAGTAAAGTTGTTTGGTCAAATAGCTGCAAACCGTTTTTCCATGCCTGCATCGATTGGGTTCAGGCATTACCAGTGGCCTGATCCAGGGTAGAGGAAAGGTTATGGGTTAAATTTTAATTATGTATTTTAATTGGATGGGGGGATTTTGAATTTTAAGTCGTTCGAAACAAAATAGTGATATGGTTAAATTTAGTTGACGCTAATGTTTTGAACAGGCTTCCAAATTAACGGGGGTGGGTGTTGACGTACGTGACATTTTGACACCAAAAAACTATGTTTCATGGAAACTTGTTTTTACTTTTCTTTACATTTTGTATTAATAGAAACCATATAAGTGATATTTACTTCACCCAAGAAAAAATATATTTTGTACTTGTATTTTTGGATAAATTTACATATTAATGAGCGTGACGGACGTGACATCATTTGGACACAAGACATTTTTGTACAAGTTCAACCTATATACTCTGCTCTCTTATATCTTCTATCTTATATCCAAAGAATTATTTTGTTAGGTCACTAGGTTGTTTTACAATGACATGCAGATAAAACAAATAGACAGTCGATACAATTTAATAATCCATAATTAATCAATAAAAGTACCGTTACGGACGTGGCATTTTGTCACAATTCAAAGTTAACTCATAAAATGGTGGAAATCCTGATTCAAATCGTAACGATGACATCTGATTAAACTTTGTATATAATTATTATACTAGTAAAATATCCCATACAGTGTAAAGGCAAAGTCTTGCTGAAATTTATTATTCACCTCTAATTTCATGAAAAGGTAAAATTAAAATGAGCAGAAATCAAATGTTTCCACCAGTCATTTCATGCACATTGAAATGAAAAATTCTAAGCTTATGAAATCACCCACTGCTGCAGTGAATAATGTGACTGAAAACAATACATATGTTAATCAATCAAAATCTTGGCAAATTTATATTCTCATGTCACGTTCGGCACAAACATTATTTTTAAATTTCATCAAGTTGACATGGAATTCTTCAAAATTAAATTCACAAACTTTTAAAACAGTAAAGAAGTAGGAACGTACATTATCTTTTGTTTTCAACTTTATAACTTTTAGATAAAACAAAACTTTTATTATCAAAAACATGACGACCGTGCCATTTCACAATAGTTATAAAAATCAACTAACTAATTACATAATTCATGACTAAAAATGTTAGGCACAAGTTATAGTCAGCCAGCCAACACAGATAATTATTTAAAAGCATGGAATCTCTGTGTTACAATGAAAGTAACTAGCCAGACTTGTTCAATGTACCTCAGGTAACATCATTAGGGTGGATGCCAGTTTGGATTTTGCTGTTAACGTGCCAAAAAATAATGTAAAAAGAAATGGCCGCCATTCTCATGATTTTGACAGATAAGATATCTTTATGTGCTGTATCTCCCTCTGTAGTCAATGGATTTTCATAAAATTTGTTTTTAATTGTAGGTTTTGACTACAATGTTCTCAGAAACTTACATTTACAAATATTTATGATTATCTCCGTAGCATGATGTTCAATTAATTTCAGACAAGCATAGGGAGTAGACATGGAGCCGGTTGGTGCTTTGAAATATAAACGAAAGGCAGCTGGTGCATCAGGACACCCCTAAACATGTGGGTCTTGGCTTAGCTCTGCACCAGGCTACAAGATCAGAAAAACTAGTTAACTTGTTTCATGCTGCTGGACACACTATTGGCATAGACACCGTACGTCGGGTAGACACAACAATTGCAAATCATATTCTACAACGATATAAGCAGAATGGGTACATATACATTCCTAATGGAATTGTTCCCTATCAGTTTGATCGTATTGTCATAGCATCATTTGACAACATTGATGTCCTTGAAGAAACGATAGATGGGAAGAACACATTCCACAGCACCCTGTGTGTTCTGTGGCAGCGTGGCCCTGCAGCACCACAAGAGAACGCACAACAGACAATGAACGAAACAGGACACTAGACTCAAACCTTCTTCAGAAGCTACATGAATTGGACACGTGCATAGAAGGCTCTGGCGGAAGACCCAAATCTCTCCTCCCTGAGATTCAGCTGGATCAACGGGGGATAGATGAAGGATTGGGTCATGGTCTAAATCAGGCATGGACCTTGTGCAGAAGAGAAGAGACCAGAAGTCTCCCTCTTGGTCAGCTTTCAATGTAGATGCACCAACTACAACAGTTGGCATGATGCCGATACTTCAGGCTCCTGCAGACAACAATGACACTGCTACTACACTACTGAATCGATTTCAGAAGACTGCTCAACACCTGGGGCAAAAGCATGTGGTTGTCGTTGGAGATCTACCCCTGTACATTCGGTCAAAGGAGCTGTGCTGGTCAAATCCTAAGAAATATGACAATGTCATAGTACTTGCACATTCTCTTCAACTTCTTGAAAGCAATTGGTCAACATGTTGAGTGTGCTGGCTTAGATGATGTTTGGGTGGAGGCACAATTCTACATATGCTAACATGGAGGGACAAGCATACTACAGAGTGGTCCGTGGCCATATGTTAGCATACAAGGCTCTCTTCTGAATCAAGTGGTCAGCATTCCGGAGTTGGGATGGTGTACGATTCCCGACAGAACTGAATGAACAGGTCTCACGAATACATGGACTCATTGAGAAGAATCCCAAGAATGAAGTCACATGTGAAACTGTGTGCAGATTGGCAGACATCTTGATGTGCCAAGACATACAGAAACTCTGGAAGGAGTTTGATGACTTGTTCATCAGCGAACTAAACTATGCATATTGGACCACCTACCTGGAGCTTGTAGAGATCATGCTAGACTTCATTTGAACAAACTGGGATGGGAATTGGAAGCTACACACCCAAACACTAGGGGGGATGCTGCCAAGGTTTTGTGTGTACGATCATGTCAACTACGCTAGATGGGGTCCTGTCTACTATGCAGAAATGCTGGCCTTGCATGAAACCGCTCTTGAGGTATATGCAGAGTTTATGGAAGGAAACTTTGTCGTGAAGAAAAGCAAGAAGAAATTCAGCCAGGTACTAATCGACCAGTCTACTGAATGGGTGAACAAATTGTGCAAGCTATCAAATGGGATCATTGGAATTACAAGAAATGATACAGTTCATGACAGGTTCTGCTTAATATGGGGAGAGAGATCCACAATATCAAATGCAACAAAGGAGCTGTTGGGGGTAGAAGAGGAAGACGAGTCGCTATCAACTCGAAAGGATGCACTTCCATCAAAGGTGAAGAATGATGAAGCACATGTCAAGAAACTAGTTGAACAGTTTGCCAGATTTGGAGTATTTTCTGTTCAGGAAATAGCTCCGGAACGCAACAACAAAAAGTCACAAACATCGAAACACTGACTACTAGAGATATAGCATCTGAAGACATCCAAGAGCAACTACTTTCAGCAAAGACACATGTCATTAAGGTGGTTGGTGACTTTGTGACAGACCACTTAGTTGAAAAGTCAGTACCTTTCTTTTCTCCAATAAGAAAGCAGAAGACATTTGCACTCCTCTACAAGTCTGTGGTAAATACAGCTGCAAATATCCAAAAAGAAGTAAAAGCAGACAGACACCTCATGCAAAGGTTGTTTAATGCCCTACAGTCAGGTCGTATGGTAAACATGGAGAACACCCTGAAGCATGAACTTGCGGAAGTCCCCCTGTCAGTAGCAAAGACAGATGAAAGTAGAAACTGAAATGCCAAATCTGCTTTGCTTGGAATATCTGCAGAAGATGTCAGCACATGTTCTACAGATGTAGAAAATGCTGTCCAGATTGCATGTGTCCTCATAGATGGGCATGCACTTATTTAGAGATTAGGCAAACCAGTTGCTTGTAGGACATTTGCAGTCTACACAGATGTATTTGACAAAACAGTGTTGAGGCACTTTGATCAAGGTGCTACTAGGGTAGATATGATTTTCTACCGATACATTGGTTACGGCCCCATCAAGACACAGACAAGAGTCAAGACAGGCAGAAAAACTAGATCACTAGTGGTGAAGTGCCATTTTCACATGTGTGGCCACAGTTATTGCTTTGAGTGAAAACAAAGCAGATCGTGCTTCATTTCTATCTGATAACCTGATGGGTAGATCAGAGCAAGTATCCTCAAACTGTGCAGTGGTGGTAGGTGGTGGTTTCAGCTCTACTGAAAAGGCTGCATCTACATCCAGAGGACACATTTCAACTCTTAGTTGTGACCACGAAGAAGTAGACACAAGGCTCATTTTGCAAGGTCTCGAGGCCAAATGTGCAGGATATAAGCAGATAATGGTATATTGTCAAGACACAGATGTTCTACTTCTTCTGGTCCATTTCTTTGGAGACATAAAATGCCGTGTGTAGATAATTGGATGAACTGCAAGAGATCGACGCATCTATCCAGTTCATGAAATCTCACAGAAGCTACCGCAGTCTGTCAAGAACAACCTACTTGGATTCCACGTGCTGACAGGTTCAGACACAGCATCCTCATTCGCGGGATTTGGTAAAACAAATCCTGTTGAAAAGTATACAGCGAGCATCCATGTGTGTCTTGAATTGGTGGCATGCAGTTGCCAAACTGAGTGCAGATCTTATGCCTGTAAATGCAGTAAAGTACAACAAATCTGCACACCTAGTTGTGGATGTAATGCAGAACAGTGTTGTAATCCTATGGAAATAGCTGAATCCAAGACTTTCTGGTCACCTCAGCTTGAAGTATTATGTATGTATCTGGACTTTAATGGCAGCCATCTTGGATTTTTATGTTAAATGTGTTGTGTGCAGAATTCTCATAGCGATTGACATGTTTATATTATATTTATATGTAATGAAACAGGCCAAAGCCAATTATATTCATGAATTGTGATGTGTTACTTGTTCTCAAAATTGTTCATTCAAGTGCATATGGCGGCCATTTTGAATGTTGATTCATGGCTAAATTAGGCATTTTATCAACTGGCATCCATCTGGACATTGATCTGGAGACTATATAGGACATATCTGTGCAGCTAGATTGATTGTAACAAAGAAATGCCATCCAAACATTTTCCAGGCCCTTTTATCAATGTTGGCTGGCTGACTATTACCAGGGTATGAAGGTTTTATGTCTATGATAAATATTTTCCATATGATTAAACAGTCAAAATATTGGCAAATATATATTCTTATGTCACGTCCGTCACAAAAATGTCACGTCCGTCACAAAATATATTTTAAAATTTCATCAAAATCACAGGACATTCTTCAAAATGAAACTCACTATCGTTTAAACCAGCTACAGAAGTTGAAAATACATGAGGTGTTATTTTTAACTTTACAACTATCAGAGAAAAGTAAACTTTTATTATCAAATATGTGACGGATTTGACATTACAAATTAGTTATAAAAATCAATTAATTAATTACATAATTCATGACTTAAAATGTTAGGCACAAGTTACAAGGGTACGAAGGTTTCTATATTTATGGTACAAATTTTACATATGATTAAACAGTCAAAATCTTGGCAAATATATATTCTTATATCACGTCCGTCACAAAATATATTTTCAAATTTCATCAAACTTAAATTCATTATATTTTAAAGTAGATAAAGAAGTAGGAAAATACATGAGGTTTTGTTTTTAACTTTACAATTTTTAAAGAAAAATAAACTTTTATTATCAAAAACGTGACGGACGTGACATTTCAAATTAGTTATAAAAAATAATTACATAATTCATGACCGAACATTTTATGCACAAGTTACAAGGGTATGAAGGTTTCTATGTCTATGGTAAAGATTTTCATCATTGTGGAATTTTAATAAAGATATTGAAAAGAAATGTCACGTCCGTCACAATTTGGGTTGGGGGGGTTGGGGGGGGGGGGGGGGGCAAATCCTTTAAAAGTCTACCTGATGTAGCGTACATGTCTAAATTTTACAAGACCCTTATGGTGTTTACTACCATATGAGATAAAGTTTCCATGTGAATTAAATGCTTTTTATGTTCATAGTAGCGGACCAAATATCATGAAACTTTGATCTTGAAGGGAAAATAGTTCGAGTTTCAGGGAGTTGGAGTTTTTGAAATTGATATATAAGAGTTCAAATTTGAACCTGCATTACAGCTGGTTGATTTTGTTTAATATTATAAGAACCGTGCGCTTCGGTGCCTACCTCTGAACTCTGAAAACTATGCATCCCCAGTTGAAAGTAGAATTAATATATCTATGTAACCGCACCCCACGCCACCCTATCCCATCCCACCCCACCCCAGCATCTTCGACGTATGTGGTACATTAATTTTGCGTATATTGTAAAAGTAAGTAAATATCAAAACAAAAAGGATAATCCGGATGAATTTGAAATATATGCTTGGGCATATAGGCTTCAGGTATTTATTGACCAAAAACAAAACAAAACACACAAAAAAACAGAAGGCATTTACATGCATATATAAATAACAGAAAGTAAATGATACAATAGACGTTGACGTATTTTATAGATGTTAAAACGACAGTTTGATAAATCCAAGCCCGTCGAGTTTTAGAGGTGCATACTCTATTAAATTGTTATGGCGGGACCAAAGAATTAGCTCAAGAGATCGAGTTTATTGAGATTTCGAAGTTTGAGTTTTCTACGGCCGTTATTACTAGGTTGTATAGCAACTCGACCGAGACCGTCACTTCCAATCGAGATATCGAAGTTTTCGTCAGACCGAAGGTGAAGTTATCTAAAACCTGTTAGTTTCCTAGTATGTTTGCGAAGAAGTATACAACAACTGCTTAAAAGACTTGATAACCAGATTTTATAGAAATAAGGAAGCCGTTTGTCCGAAGAAAATGGCTCAGATCTTAGACGTTAGTAAAACCAAATGGTGACCTTGTGACCTCTGCTAACCTCATTAATCTACCAACCATGTAGAAATGCACATCAATGATGCTACTATCTTTCATTTGAGTGGAACTATTTAATCATACCATTAAAACGTATATGGCATTATGTTTGCACTACCTTTAAATGTCGGAAATTACGACATACCGCCATATCAAATTATATATTTTAAGTCAGAACCATTTGACTAAACATGTTATTTTCCTCTTCTATTTGCCTAGAATGAGGTAGTCTTGTGTCGTTCCCGCATCGGTCATACTTACTTGACCCATTCATTTATCTTGAAGAAAGAACCTCCACCTCAATGTGAGCAATGTCAGTGTACTCTGACGGTGCGACACCATTGTGATGGAGTGTAAGCATTTGCCAGCAACTCGAAAAAAATTATTTGGACAAAGAAATGTGATGGAATCATTTCGATTCCATCCAGAACTTTTATTGGAGTTTTTACGTGATACTGACTTTTATTCTAAATTTTAACATTATATATCTGTGATATTTGTATTTTTACGCAGTTCTTTACATTGTGTTTTTAATTAACTGTTGGATTTTTATATTGGTGTTTCTTTAGATTTGCATTTACCATAGTTTGACACCCAATAGCCGATGTATTTTTCATGCTGGGGTGTCGTTAAACATTCATTCATTCATTATATTTGCCTAGAAGTATACAAAAGCTGTTTTTAAAATGTGATAACATTTTATAAACATAAAAGAGAAGTCTGACTGAGGAAAATGGACCAATTTTAAGTATCGGTAAAACATTGTGACCTTTTGACCTCTGGTGACCTAATTAATCAACAAACCATCTCCAAATGCAGATCAATGATTAACTCATGATATGACCTAGCTCTTGGACTATAAGTAGAAGTTATTTTGATGATCCAAGAAAGTTTTGCGAATTGTTGATATGGCTGAGATGAAACAATGTTAAGGAACCGTCGTCCGAGGTCATGGAACATTAACAGTTGTTACGAGCATTAGCGAGTGACAATGAGAATTGTTTCACGAGGGACATAGACGTGGTACGGGATGTTGGCGAGTTTTAATATCCTATGTATTACCCATAATAGAATTTAATTTATATCACTCAACCTTTTGGTTGATGTCCATGGAAGGTTGTAGTGCGATAATCGATGATATGTAGGAAGCTATTGTTTAATCACATGTGTAATAATAAATGCTTCTATTTTGTGTTTCTAAAACAGCTGGCTAATTGTTTGAATAAATGATTACAAGGTATTTTTTAACACTAGTTCCACACAAAATTCGAGTACTTTCTTTTTACAGATACCCCGTGCATGTGTCAAGCACAGGGCTTCTTGACACAGTGGTACTAAATGAAATAAAATTGTAGATGAAACTATTTTTTTTTACAACCAACACACGAACATTTATCACCAATCACAGGACTTGTGGTGTTCACTTCTCCATCAAAAGATGGATGCACCTCGAACTTTGACCCAGCCGGAAGTTATTTGGTTTAGTACTATCAAAACACACAGATGATGAAATTGCTAGCCATTTCAGCAAAGAATGGGGAGAGATCCAAAACAGGTAGACAGTTGGAGACATTTTGCGAGAAATTATATTACACTATGTGATATTCGAATTGTGGAAGCTAACAGTATTGTTACGTACATTGTATAAAAATATATAATTCCATTTTATAATTACTGTTTTGTAATAGGCGTCTGGGTTGGTTAAAATGCTATCACGTCATCTAAAAAACCAAGGTTCATTCTTCCATTAATGTGGAACTGCACTTTTTTTTTGTAAACAAAAACACCCCAGAATGTTATTACCGGAACTACGTTTTATCAATTACGTCAACAACGGAATCCCCCAGGATTCCATCGTTTCTATGTTATCCCAATATCGTCTGCACTGTGAGAGATAGTGACAATTCAGGCTTTAAACGACTCCGGTTTTGGACTGAGACACATAATGTATATGACAGGCCACAAAAACGAAGCTTCTATTAGAATTTATAGAAGAGAATGCTCAACAAATCAAAAGAGAGACATGAGCGCAGCTCTGTCACATTTGACAAAAACACCAAATCGACTACTTAAAAGCGCGAAAATACATACGCCTTCGTGCACAATTACGCGACCTGTCCTTTCTGAGAATAATATCACACAATCACAAACTTCCTCTGAAATCCACACACTTTATCCCTTTCAAATCAGTCTTCACATTCACTTTTCACTAATTCAGCTTATGACAACTGCAATTTTAATATAATAAATTAATTGATAAATCTTCTAAATAATTAGTTCAAACTTCATACTCTAACCGCTTTACAACAAATCTTCCATAAAGTATATAGATCGTTCAATCCTTAATTAATTATCGTTTGATATTTAAAAAAAAAAATCTGCGTTATCAGTTGATGTTCAGTTATTTTAAATTTTATAACTTTTTATCCACATTTGATTCAGAAAATTAAAAAAACCCGAATGTAGCTTTCTAAGGGATTTTATCTTAAATTTGTTGACTCGCCTATGGCCTTCTAGCAATTTATCAGAACTGTGTTATTGTACAATAACAATGTTCAACACTGTAACAGAATAATAAAATACTTTTGTTTAATGTGTATTATTCTAATGTATATTAGTGTAAAAGTTGTGTACCGGCCTCGGTGGCGTCGTGGTAGGCCATCGGTCTACAGTTTGGTAAGTACTGGGTTCGGATCCCAGTCGAGGCATGGGATTTTTAATCCAGATACCGACTCCCAACCCTGAGATAATGTCCCATGAATGTGCTAAGTGACAGATTGAAAAGGTACACGTGCAAAAGCAGATATTGACCATCTTATTTTAAAGTCTATAGCACCAAATCAAACCCCATAGACAACAATAGCAACTGTGGCTAAAGCTGCTACATGCATCATTTCCATCAATCTTTAAATCAGAAAAATATGACGTTATAATGCTAATTTGAGATATACTAGAAAGAGCCCTAGACTACCCTGTTCCATACAGAGATTGTGGCACTCTGCATATGTTTCAAATGCAATTAATAGTACCTGATACCAATATAAATTAATATAATGAATATATTTACTGGCCGCATGAAACAAAACAAAATAACTTATGACAACAGGTTCCTTCACAGATCTCACCAATGACAGGCGTGACCATACTTATTACGCTCTTTAAAGTTAGGCGCACTTCGAACTTTGATCAGGTGAGATGCTGTTTAGAAGACAAATAGCATTTTCACCATTTGCTGACGTTTTTCTCACAGGTTTTAACAGAATGCATTTGTTTTATACTAAATACCGGCCTCGGTGGCGTCATGGTTAAGCCATCGGTCTACAGGTTGGTAGGTACTGGGTTCGGATCCCAGTCGAGGCATGGGATTTTTAATCCAAATACCGACTCCAAACTCTGATTGAGTGCTCCGCAAGGCTCAATGGTTAGGTGTAAACCACTTGCACCGACCAGTGATCCATAACTGGTTCACCAAAGGCCATGGTTTGTGCTATCCTGTCTGTGGGAAGCACACATAAAAGAGTAGCCCATGTAGAGGCGACAGCGGGTTTCCTCTCAAAATCTGGGTGGTCCGTAACCATATGTCTGACGCAATATAACCGTAAATAAAATGTGTTGAGTGCGTCGTTAAATAAAACATTTCTTTCTTTCTTTGTAAAAGTTGTGTACTAGGAAATAAATTACTTATATATACAGTGTTTACCAATCTTACAATATTATTTAATTATAAGGTAATTCACCACTGATTATACATGTACATACTGATATAGTAGTCATGACTTCACTACATTTCTCCCGTTGTAAATGACGTCACATCTTCATTGAACCATGTATCCCTGGCATGATTGTCTGGTGGTTATCCGCAGCTTCATGTCCCCTTGTTGGACTCTGTGATGGGTGGAGGCATGGTTGATGAATCCATGACTCTTGTAAAAACAACTCTCAAACTTCAGATGGGACCCTGAAAAGGGTCCACACCGAGGTTGCGGATTCCTCATCATCTGATGAGGAGTCCAGGACTGGTTTGAACTTGAAAAAGACAAAAGTTATTACTTCTGAATCCTGGCCGAGGTTGCTTGTCATCAGTTCGTCTGTTGATGGGGCCTTGAGCAAATTATCTCCATTTGCTATTCAGAAGGGGCTTGTCGGCTTCGCTGGCGAGCCAAAGTCTGTGAAAAAACTGAAAAGTAGTTCGCTACTTGTAGAATGTATGACTGAGAGGCATTAATCGTGTCTTCTCAAGTCCACTTCATTGTGTAATGTGCCAGTAAAGGTATCGCCTCACGCCTCCCTCAATTCATCGAATGGGGTAATCCGGTCACGAGATCTGGAAGGAGTCACTGAACATGAAATAACTGAACATTTGTCATTACAGGGAGTGACATCGTTGAAAAGAATTAATATTCGTCGGAACAATGAGTTTGTTCCAACGAATACTTTGATCTTAACTTTCAATACACCGGTCCTTCCTCAATCAGTCAAAGCCGGATATCTCAGTATATCTGTTGTGCCATTTATACCGAATCCCTTATGCTGTTTTAAGTGTCAGAAGTTTGGTCATGGTCAAACTACATGTCGAAACAAGTTGACATGTGCTCGTTGTGGTCAGATAGACCATGACAGCAAAACATGTACTATTGACATTCTTTGTATCAACTGTAAGGGGAACCATTTCGCATATTCGCGAGAATGTGCCAGATGGAAATTCGAGAAAAGGGTACAACAGATTAAAGTTGACAAAACCTTGCCATTTCCTGAGAATAGGAAACTTGTGGAAACAGAAACACCTGTCGTAGCAGGTAAATCGTATGCTATGGCAGTCAAGGTTTCCACAAGACGTATTTCAACTAATACTGACATCACTTGGAGATATGATGAGGCTAAATATTGAAAGCTTTCTGATATTGAAAGAGCTGCTAAATAGGCTGATAAGGCAGCCCAGAAACACAATGGAGTTTTCCAAACACCTAAAACATGTACAAATGTTACACAAGTGTCACTGGATTCGCATAATCCATCAGGTAGGTCGACTACTATGGTGCCAGGCCCTAGTGGTCCTCCTTAGTCAGGAAAAGGAAAGAAAGCCAGTAAGGAGTACTCTTCGGGACGTTTGAAAAAAATTATAATGTGTTCTGTCCCGATAAGTAATTCGTTTGATTCTTTGGCGGTGGACGTGGGTGATGAGATGGATGATTTGCCTCAAAATCATTCACGATCTAAGTCAAAAGAAAAAACAAAGATCAATCCCATACGTCTCCCTGATGACTAATGCAGTCACTCAGTTGAACTGCCGTGGGCTTAGGCCCAATTTTGATGAATTAAGTCTTTTAATTATAAAACATAATCCTCATGCAGTGTGTCTTCAAGAAAGTTTCTTGAAGGACACTGATCATATTACCATGAGAGGATTTAACCTCTATCATAAGTTTTATGAAACTGAAAATAGAGCATCTGGAGGTGTTTCCATTCTTGTTAATGAAAACATTCCTCAGAGTATAGTAGCTTTAACTACAAATTTACAAGCTGTGGCAGAAAAGGTCACGGCTCATAAAACTATAACTCTATGTTCAGTTTATTTACCTCCTCGTAACCATTTTACTTTTAAACCAAGGAATTTCGAGATCTTATTAATCAGCTCCCTTCCCCCTTTATTATTATGGGAGATTTTAATGGTCACCACACTTTGTGGGGATGTGAGGATATCAATATTAGAGGTAAACAATTAGAAGACTTAATTCTCAAAAATGACTTACTTTTATTTAATGATAAAAGTTTTACATATTTTCATTCTGCAAGTGGTTCTTTCAAATCTGTAGATTTAACCCTTTGTAGTCCTTCACTTTTTCTTGATTTCTCCTGGAAAGTTAGTTCAGACCTTTGTGGTAGTGACCACTTTCCCATTATTTTGGAGAATGATGGACCACCATCACTTGAAAGGGTTCAACGGTGTAAGTTGGCGAAGGCAAATTGGGGTCAGTTTCAGCATCTGTGCAGCACTCGTCTGAAACAATTTGCCATTACTGATGCTCATCATCCCATCTCTTTGTTCACTTCCATCTTGAAAGATGAAACTATTCCTAAGACTTCGGCAGTGCCAAAGCGTTTCAATAAACCATGGTTTAATGATACGTGCAAAGATGCATTCAAAGAGTGAAACAGGTTGCTTGAGCGGTTCAAACGTGAACCTACAGCAGACAACCTGGATGCATTTCGTATTGCTAGGGCTAAGGCTCGCAGAGAGATTAGATAGAGTAAGAAAACATCTTGGAGCACTTTTGTCTCCAAGTTGAATTCACAAACATCAGTAAAATCTGTGTGGAATAGGATCCGTAAAATCAAAGGTAAAGCATCCAGTAATACAGTTCATCATTTGTCTGTCAATGACATGGATGTCACGTCTCATCGTGACATTGCCAATGCCTTGGCAGACAACTTTTGTCACAATTCATCTTCTGCTTTTACATCTGTCCGAACTAAAGCTGAAAAGCAGTCCATTAATTTTTCATCTGAAAATGCAGGCATTTCTCTATGGAGGAATTGCAGGATGCTCTTCGTAGAGCCCATGATACTTCAGTAGGACCAGATGAAATTCATTATCAGTTATTCAAACATTTACCTGAATCATCTTTGATGGTTCTTTTGAATTGTTTAATAACATCTGGATTTCTGGAGACTTTACTTCTGATTGGAGGAAAGCTATTATCATTTCTGTTCCAACCAATCCTACTAGCTATTGCCCTATCGCTTTGACAAGTGCATTTGTAAAACCATGGAACGAATGATCAATCGTAGACTTGTCTGGTATCCTGGATCTCACAAATTGCTTACTAATGTGCAATGTGGGTTCAGATCTAGAAGTAGTACGGTTGATCATCTTGTTCGATTTGAAACGTTTTGTAGGGAGGCTTTCATCCATAATCAGCACTTGGTTTCAGTGGGGGTTTTTTTTGGAGAAAGCTTACGATACCACGTGGAAGTATGTGATTTTAAACGACCCCCATGGCATGGGCCTTAGAGGTCGACTTCCTGTTTTTATTTCGCAATTTTTAAAAGATAGATCTTTTAAAGTGCGGGTGGGGTCGACTTTGTCTGACATTCACCCACAGGAGATGGGTGTGCCTCTAGGTAGTATCCTGTCTGTAACTCTATTTTTTGTGAAAATTAACAGCATCACCCAGTCTTTAACTCCTGGTGTGGATTGCTCGTTATATGTCGATGATTTTCAGATTTGTTACAGATCGTCCGATATGAGTATCATTGAACGTAAGTTGCACATTTGATTGAATAAACTTCGTCAATGGGCAACTGACAATGGCTTTCGATTCTCAAAGGCAAAAACGGTTTGTATGCATATCTGCCAGAAAAGAGGTCTCCACTTAGATCCACAGTTGTTTTTGGATAAAAATCCAATTCCAGTTGTGGAGGAGACTAAATTTCTGGGGGTTATATTTGACAGGAAGCTATCTTTTGTGCCCCATCTTAAATATGTTAAAAAGAATGGCTTAAAAACTCTTAATATTTTAAAAGTTATTGATAATACGGAATGGGGAGCAGACCGCAAAGTTATACTCCGTCTGTATCGATCTCTTGTGAGGTCTACACTTGATTATGGATGCATTGTGTATGGGTCGGCACGCATGTCTTACTTGCAGATGCTAGATCCTATACACAACCAGGGAATTAAGCTTTGTCTTGGTGCATTTAGAACATCTCCTGTAGAGAGCTTGTACGTTGATGCACACGAACCTTGTTTGGGTGCGAGACGTGCAAAGCTTTCTCTGCAGTAGCTACCTAGATTAAATCTTTACGAAAACATCCTACACATGATGCGGTGTTTGATAACAAATATATGAAGTTGGTTGATGCAAGACTAAATGCTATTCGTACATTTGGTCTTCGCATTAAGTGCTTTTTGTCGCTTTCCAACGTTGATTTAACTGACACTTTGGAAACTCCTTCATATTTTGTGTTACCACCTTGGTGTATTAAACCACCTAAAATTGTGTTTGATCTGGCGCATCTGAAGAAAGATCGTACAGATGCTGTAGTTTATAAACAATTGTTCATGGAAATTCAAGACAAGTACCGTGATTACATTCCTGTGTATGCAGATGGATCACGGGATGGGAATTCTATGGCTTGTGCTACAGTCTTTTCATCAGACACAATCCTTTCCATGAGACTGCCTGACTCAGCATCAATTTTTAGTGCTGAAGTCTGGGCAGTCATTAAAGCCTTAGAAGAAAACAAAGATTCCATAGCATCCAAGTTTATTATTTTTACTGACTCACTTTCGTGTGTCCAAGCTTTGCGCAATATGAAGCTGGACCATTCCTTAATTGGGATGGTGATACGAAAGTGTGTCTTTTTATTTATTGCCAATAAAGATGTTGTATTTTGTTGGGTGCCCAGCCATGTTGGCATCAGGGGTAATGAAAAGGCAGATTCTGCTGCCAAGTCTGCTTTGGATTTGCCCCATGCCAGTGTTGGTGTGCCTTATAGTGATTTTAAACATAATATCAACGAATTTATCTGTTCGACTTGGCAACATGATTGGGACGGTGCTATTGCGAACAAGCTTCATTCTATCAAGCCAGTCTTGGTAGAGTGGCAGTCCTCCTATAGACAGTGCAGTAAGGATGAAATAGTCTTGTGTCGTGCTCGCATCGGTCATACATACTTGACCCATTCATTTATTTTTTGAAGAAGGATCCTCCACCTCAGTGTGAGCGTTGTCAGTGTACTCTGATGGTACGCCACATTTTGGTGGAGTGTCCTCATCTCAAAGAGACTCGAAAAGATATATTTGGAGAAACAAATGTGATGAAATCATTTCGATTCCATCCAGAATTTGTATTACAATTTTTACGCGATACTGAATTTTACTCTAAATTTTAATTTTATATATCTGTGATATTTGTATTTTTGCACAGTTCTTTACACTGTGTTTTAATTTAACTGTTGAATGTTTACATTAATGTTGATCATCACTTTGTTGTTGCATTTACCATAGTTTGACACCCAATAGCCGATGTATTTTTCGTGCTGGGGTGTCGTTAAACATTCATTCATTCATTTATTCATTCATTCATTCTTCATTGAACTGACGAGCCCATACAAATGGGTGAAAGGACTATTTAAATGTAACGAAATACATATTTATATTTGAGACAAGTGGAGTTTGATATGATTTTTCATGTTTTTTGTCAAATATGATTTATATCTTATCGAATGAAGTTTGCAATCACATCTCACGAGTTGCTTGCGCAACGAGTGTGATATGACTGTTAACTTCACGAAATGAGAAAT
>NC_054707.1:9994970-10002470 GCF_016097555.1 Gigantopelta aegis
GTCAGACATACATACAATATATAGCAGTACCAGCAGTACCATGCACGTAAGCGGGATCGAGTAGTTGTAGGCAGTAGTAGTTAAAAAAACTTCCTTTTTATGTAGTCAGAGCGTCGTGGTTAGCTTGCAATTGCGGTTCGGTGCCACAGGTCGAGTCCCAGCAACGGCATGGGACAATTTTTGAGGCCAGAAAGGATTTAATTATCCCCTGCGCCAGTGCGTTAATATCTATGTATGTAATAGTCAACCTCGACATACATACAAGATATAGATATTCACACATCAATACATACTAGCCAGTGCCAGGTCTGTCCACTGTTTCATGCACGTAAGCGGGATAGACCGCGTAGATTGTAGGCCCCATGCATATGGTTGAGTTAAAGAAACTTCCTTTTTATGGAAGCTTCGATAGCTCAGAGCGTATCGTGGTTAGTCTTGCAATTTGTGGGCGAATCGGTGCCACAGGTTCGAGTCCCAGCAACGGCATGGGACAATTTTTGAGGCCAGAAAGGATTTAATTATCCCCTGCGCCAGTGCGTTAATATCTATGTATGTAATAGTCAACCTCGACATACATACAAGATATAGATATTCATACATCAATACATACATACGTATGTATACGTGCAAACATACAAATTCGGTATCGTCAATACTATATATTAGGAATAAAAATTGTATTATGCGAGCTTCCTAATATACCATATTGACGATACCGAAACACTAGAGGGTAATAATCTCTTTATCATATAATCTCAAGATTAATACAACGTATTTTTGTAAATTGTACACGCAACTTTAATTCCAGCCAGCCATTATTCGATATTCAAAGGACGTAAGAATATGTGACACAGTATCTTTTTGATTGAAAATGACGTCAAACTTGAAGGACGTCATTTTGGATATCCTTACATAACAATTTACTAGACTTAGTGCTTAACGTTTTTTTTTTTTTTCTGAACGCTGGACAGCTTTCAGTGTACAGTTGCTATTGAAATGTTTTTTGTTTGATAATTATGAATGCATACGACAATTATGGGATGTCACCGTCGTATGTTTACTTAAAGCCCAATGAACGTCGATTAATTTACTTAGGAATGAATGAATGAATGAATGAATGAATGTTTAACGACACCCCGGCACGAAAAATACATCGGCTATTGGGTGTCAAACTATGGTTATGTAAACAAAGTGATGCTCAACATCAATATAAAAATTCAAAATTTAAACAAAAACACAGTGTAAAGAACTGTGCAAAAACACAAATATCACAGATAGATACGGACTTTTACTCAAAATTTCAATTTTGTGCTGTATTGGCCATTCTCAAAGAGAATGTTACACCTCTGCACCACGGTGAGATTACAGCACGCGCAGGGGAATTTACTTAGGAGATAACCATATGGTGGTTTTTTAGATTTGCGGGTGTTATTGTCTATTTGATCCCGCAAATGTCATTTTTGACCGAAGGCGTAAGCCCGAGGTCAAAAATGAAATATTTGCGGCATATATATATATATATATACCTATTCAATCTTACAATAGCAGTAAAGATATTTTCAAACAGTGTGATAAATGTATCTTGTATCACATATATATGCGACCTGGACCGGAACTTGTGAATGGGGAATTCACTTTTTATTTGTACTGGAGTTTTTATTAATGACATCATGTGTGATTTACGTATTTGAAACTTTACACAAGATTGCCGCAGAGTATGATTCATAACATTAGGTAAATCCATGAAAGGAGGATTGATCAATATCTTTAAGAAAGTGTAGTTATGATATTAAATTAAAAACCGTTCTGGTACAAAAATAAATAAAAAAAAGGTATGTAATAAATACAGAACTTCTCTTACGTTGTTTTCGCTTCCTATTTATTGCACTGGTTTATTTTGCGCAAGCACATACCACTCGTTACCCTACGTGATTTTATATAATATGTGATATATATTGATAAATTCACACACAAAAACACCTACAAACGTCCCTAACTGCATTATGTTTCGAACTCAGTTCGGTTTGTTTTCTCGTGCACGGTTCGCGCAATGAGTTCACGGAGACATGTTGCGACAACCCATGGGTTGCTCCTTTCGATTAGCAGCAAGGAATATCATTTATATGCCCCATCACACAGACAGGTCATGGCGTTCGTTTAACCAGTTTTGTATCACTGAGCATTAATGTCTGGACGTGGATACCCATTGTACTTCCTTCTTCCTTTACCTCTCTTTACAGATGACGTCATTTCTCAGCAACACAATTCGACTGGACCTCGACTTAACATTTTTTAATGTCTCTGTTGGGATTGATGCCATCAAGGTGGTCGGGAAAAAGAACAGCGGCTAGAGGAAAGACTTGATTAAGTCATCAATTTATTTTATGCTAATAATTATGTGTACTTGTTTGTTTCTGTGCTGTAATTATTTCTTTGTATGTATATCTGTATATCTGTTGTTTTGTTGTTACAACTCTCTTTAAGAGGAATAAAGAATATATATATATATATATATATATATATATATATATATATATATATATATATATATATATATATATTACTTTTGTACGGAATTTGTTGGAGGTAAAATCCAATTCGGGCTGCTATAAATACAACAAATATACATGTATAGACACTGATACATTCTATACAAGAAAAATGTCTTAAATATACATCTGGGAAAAAATTACTATCTTGCAATCCGCCTTTAGACTTTGATAAAGATACCACGAAATCATACGTTGAGATTGTCGTAGGATTCATATATTTATTAAGTAAAAAATATTTTAACACGTTAATTAATATCTGAGATACAGTACACAGCAAAACAGTACACCTTGTGTCCACGTACAGTTATAAAATACGTTTAATATTATATGTTTATTTTGTAAATCGTTTTCTTTCTTTTTTCTTCTCAGTAGTTATCACTAATAATTATGTGTACTTGTTTGTTTCTGTGCTGTAATTATTTCTTTGTATGTATATCTTTATATCTGTTGTTTTGTTGTTACAACTCTCTTTAAGAGGAATAAAGAATATATATATATATATATATATATATATATATATATATATATATATATATATATATATATATATTACTTTCGTACGGAATTTGTTGGAGGTAAAATCCACTTTAGGTTGCTATAAATACAACAAATATACATGTATAGACACTGATACATTCTATACAAGAAAATGTCTTTAAATATACATCTGGAAAAAAAGTTAAGCACCTGTTCTATTTTGGTCATTCCGACTACTACCATTAGTACAACTAATGTTACTAGTGTTTTTTAATATGGAAAATATCAACCCAATTTATGTTAATCTGTATTTGTCGATGCTCTGCCGAGACAAATACCGATTAACTACACGATGTTGGTATTTTGCATATTAAAAAACACGAGTAGCGAATTCTATTTATCCTATAACACTTCTAAAATAATATTTTATTCGATATTTGAATGAATGAATGAATGAATGAATGAATGAATGTTTAACAACACCCCAGCACGAAAAATACATCGGCTATTGGGTGTCAAACTATGGTAAATGCAAAACAAATTTGATGATCAACATGAATATAAAAATTCAAGAGTCAAATAAAAACACAGTGTAAAGAACTATGCAAAAAAATACAAATATCACAGATATATAGAATTAAAATTTAGAATAAAAGTCCGTATCACGTAAAAACTGCAATAAAGTTCTGGATGGAATCGAAATGATTCCATCACATTTCTTTGTCCAAATAAATCTTTTCGAGTTGCTGACAAATGCTTACACTCCACCAAAATGTGGCGTACCGTCATAATACACTGACAGTGCTCACACCGGGGTGGAGGATCTTTTTTCAAAATAAATGAATGGGTCAAGTAAGTATGACCGATGCAAGCACGACACAAGACTATTTCATCCTTCCTGCACTGTCTATAGGAGGACTGCCACTCTCCCAAGACTGGCTTGATAGCATAAAGCTTGTTCGCAACCGCACCGTCCCAATAACGTTGCCAAGTCGAAAAGATAAATTGGTTGATACTATGTTATGCAAATCCAAAGCAGACTTGGCAGCAGAATCTGCCTTTTCATTTCCCCAAATTCGATATTTAGTAAATCAAAGTTCTGAAGTCGGCTCACATGTAACGCGATTAGCACCAATGTAGTTTGACATCGCGCACTTCAACTAAATCTCATCAAAACGATACGCTCGGGTATACAAGTCTTGTTTGATGTAAACAAATGTCCCTTTGGCAGAAAAACATTATTATCCGAGTTAATAATGGTAAATATCAAAAGACAGGGGACAATATTTCGAAATATGAGGTAACCGGAATTCGGTTTACGTGGTTTTTTTGTACATAGGTAATACCGCAATAGTCTCTCCAGTATTCAAAAAAGGGATGGAGGGAATCGGTAGAGCTTGTTCCACTTATAGGAAGGGATGGTACCTAAGATTTGCAGGGTACAAGTACTTCGAAAATGTCTTGTAAACGACGATGAACCTGATTATTCTGCTAGTTCAAGACAATGGCAGGACTTGTGTTTTTGGATGGCGGCCTAAACAAACGGATGGCGGATATTACTATCGCTGCCAATGAATGGCGGGCGTATGGGAAATTAGTCTTAAGAGATGGCGGGCCCGCCATTGCTTATGGCATGTTACGAGACCCCTGCGGTAACCAATTGTTCGGTTACGTGAATTATATTTGCGTAACCTGTGGATAACTGATCCGTTACCTCAAAGTTACGTTGAACTTATCTCAGTCTAAAACATTTGTCGGAATAGTAGTCAAACTTTAGGGTCTCGAAATTACAATACTCAACTGTATAATAAACGTCTTATAATCGTAAAGTTTGCAAGTTTTAATTTCTGAACGTCTACAGGTCAAGATGTATCCGATTTGCGGTTCACGTAAATTTAATTTTGCGTAACCGACACGCGAACATAACTGCGGTTCGAGTGAAATATGTAGCCCTGAAATGGGTTTATGACACTACAGGACACGCGAACATAACTGCGGTTCGAGTGAAATATGTAGCCCTGAAATGGGTTTATGACACTACAGGACACGCGAACATAACTGCGGTTCGAGTGAAATATGTAGCCCTGAAATGGGTTTATGACACTACAGGACACGCGAACATAACTGCGGTTCGAGTGAAATATGTAGCCCTGAAATGGGTTTATGACACTACAGGACACGCGAACATAACTGCGGTTCGAGTGAAATATTTAGCCCTGGAATGGGTTTATGACACTACAGGACTCGCGAACATAACTGCGGTTCGAGTGAAATATGTAGCCCTGAAATGGGTTTATGACACTACAGGACACGCGAACATAACTGCGGTTCGAGTGAAATATGTAGCCCTGAAATGGGTTTATGACACTACAGGACACGCGAACATAACTGCGGTTCGAGTGAAATATGTAGCCCTGAAATGGGTTTATGACACTACAGGACACGCGAACATAACTGCGGTTCGAGTGAAATATGTAGCCCTGAAATGGGTTTATGACACTACAGGACTCGAACTTAACGACGGCACCGACGGCAATTGCTGTCGTTGGGATATAAACTGCCATAGATAGAGAGCATCACCGACGGCACAAAAGTGCCATCAAGGCAAATCTCCCCAACAATGGCAAAATGTATATACCAGGTGTACATTATCTGCCAATATTTAACATTTGTACATTTGAAATATGTCTACATACATGTCATGTTTATTTGCTGCAAATGTCACATTTAAAAAAAATATTGCCATAGGCAGGCTTACAATTGCCGTTGGTGGGCCATTTCACTCAGACAAATTCTTAAGTTCGAACCCTATGACATGGATATTATGGGTTATATAATTCTCACCTTTACAGGATAAAGCAGATATATTGATCTGCACATTTTGATCCGATCTCTCGAGGGCGGGCTGAGTATTTTTAGAATATATTGGTCTGCTTTCAGAAGTGTATCTCTTTTATTTTATAAAATCAAAATTACAATACCATCATGACATTGAGAACTACTACTGGGCACAACATGGTTTCAAGAGACACTAATACATGCAATGTACCTATCAGCTTACGTTCTGGAAAATATTCTGCTTACAGGAATGTATCTCTTTTATTTTATAATATCAATATTACAATACCATTATGACATTCAAAACTATTACTGGGCACAAGATGTCTTCAAGAGACACTAATACATGCAATGTACCTATCAGCTTAAGTTCTGAAAATTGTTCTGCCTTCAAAAGTGTATCTCTTTTATTTTATAAAATCAAAGTTACAATACCATTATGACATTCAAAACTATTACTGGGCACACTATGTGTTCAAGAGCCACTAATACGTACACTCGTGTTAAGTAAAGTCTTATGTTTCAGATGTTTGTCTCTTGTTTTATAAAATAAAAATTACAATACCATTATGACATTAAAAGCTACTAGACATAAGATGAATTCAAGAGGCACTAATATATTCGCAAGTCGAATATTAACTTCCTCTCGTCACATGTTAATGAAGCATACGAGTGTGTGGGTGTTTTGTTTTCGAAAATCGACGTACATCAAATGCAAACCTCATCTGTCTTAAAACACGTAAACAACGATTTGTTTTACTTGAGAGATCTTCACCTCATAACAATTTTTTATTATTATTATCTCAAGTTATGGTCGCCATAATTAAAATATGAATAGTGCATGAGAGAATGATGCAAGATATCCGATTGTAATCACTCTAGTGTTATGTATGACGTCATATTTTATAACAAGATCTACTACTGAAGTGTGTTAAACTTGACATAATTGCAATGTATTATCTAAGAGGCCACGTGATATTTTCAAACAGATAAGCTCTACAACTTGAGCATTTTTAAACACACATACACACACATTTTTCACGCTGTACAACACGATGTCCTTTCTTCTGTGGCGTGTTTTCCTCCTAAGTCTGAAGACACTGCTTTGTTGGTGCACCGTCTTTCTGAGTTGTAATGAAGAGAATAGAAAAGTGATGAACAATTTGTTAGACATTAAAACAGAGCCGCGCGAACAGTGCGCTCTGCTGTGCTACAGAAACTCGGCGTGTGTGGCTTTTTCTTACAGCGGGTGCGACCACCAGTGTATGACGCACAGGGGAGGACCACCAGCCCTGAATTACACCGCAGCGCCAGGATGGATTGTGTACACTTCAAACGAGCGATTTTGCAGTTCAAGCGAGCGGTCTGTCAGTTCAAACGACCAGGCTGCCAGTTCAAATGACCAGACTGCCAGTTCAAATGACCAGACTGCCAGTTCAGATGACCAGACTGCCAGTTCAGATGACCAGACTACCAGTTCACACGACCAGACTACCAGTTCGAATGACCAGGCTACCAGTTCAGATGACCAGACTACCAGTTCACACGACCAGACTACCAGTTCGAGTGACCAGGCTACCAGTTCAGATGACCAGACTACCAGTTCACACGACCAGACTACCAGTTCGAGTGA
>NC_054707.1:10007470-10019970 GCF_016097555.1 Gigantopelta aegis
AAACATGTTTACTTTTCTCCTTACGTCAAACCAAACTCAAAGTATTTACAAAAATATTTTTGTAGGAGGATGGAACCTCACAAAGCAGACGGCAACAAATAGAACCATGCACGACACAACATATCTAAATTTGAAGCTGTACAGGTTTCACGGCGAAACGTCACTGTGTCGTCACGCATTCGTTTCAAGTATTCATCATAAAATTAACGCTTTAAATTGCAGACTACAGTCAGTCAGAACAATGATGTCGCCTGTTGGACTGGTGGTTATATTGTTTAACTAGTCCGTGTGACTTTTTTTTTTACTGGCATTTGGCTAGCTTCCCTGAGAAACAAAACTTGAATTGTCCGCCATCTTATCTTCTCGCTACACCACGTCATCGACTGGTCAATGCGGAGTAAGTCTTGGACAGCGTGTCCATTCAGTCCATCGCTGTGCGGAATACTCTGGCTCTCAGGGAGTGTGAATGGTGCGCGCTCTATGACCATGTCAAAACGTTTCAAACGTAACTAAAAAGAGACGGCGAAACAACATCATTTTCCGAAATGACGTCATTTTGATAAGCGGTTACACTGTGGAATCCACATTAGGTTATGTCATCTCTTCACAAAATTAGATCATTCGATGTGCAATTGAAAACATTATGACACACGTGTGTCATACTGGTTAGATTTCCCTGAATATCTTGAACTATGTGGATAATAAACATCTTTATTATATACATAGCAATGAAATATTTAGATCTACAGAAACCATAAAAGTGAATACGATTTTTATGTCAACTCGTGATGTGTAAAAACCATATTTTCACTCATTGCTTCGCAATTCGAGAAAATATGGTGTTCACACATCACTCGTTGACATGAAAGTAATATTTAAAACAAACCCCAAAAAACATGAAATAGTTTTTATTTATTATATACATAACAATGAAATATATAGATTTACAGAAATCATAAACGTGATATCAGGTGAAAAGTCATATTTTCACTGTATTTTACCTACAGTGAAAATATAGCAATAATACATTAATGAATCAGTTATCTCCATTGTAGTGTACGTGTACGTTTGAGTGTACGTTTTTAAACTTGCCGTTCCATTTGCTTTGTATTTGTGGGTTTTTGGGGGGAGGATAATTTTGTCAGGTATGTTTGCATAACAGTATTATTAAGTAATTATTAATTAAATAAAGATACTTTTTATTCGTATATTTTCAAGTAAATGTTCAACAAAATTCCAACCGAAAGAAATATATCATGGCGTAACGTGTTTCTGATAGGATCAGTGAAAGACATAAAAATATGGTTTTTACACATCACGAGTTGACATAAAAATCGTATTCACTTTTATGGTTTCTGTAGATCTAAATATTTCATTGCTATGTATATAATAAAGATGTTTATTATCCACATAGTTCAAGATATTCAGGGAAATCTAACCAGTCATATATATATATATATATATATATATATATATATATATATATATATATATATATATATACATACACACACACACACACACACGTGTGTCTGTATCGCACATTGTGTGTGTGTGTGTATATATATATATATATATATATATATATATATATACTACAAGACACACACACACACACACACACATATATATATATATATATATATATATATATATATAGATAGATAGATAGATAGATAGATAGATAGATATATAGATATATACACGCAGAAACGCACATACAAGATACACGTATATATATATATATATATATATATATATATATATATATATATATATGTGTGTGTGTGTGTGTGTGTGTGTGTGTGTGTGTGTGTGTGTGTGTGTGTGTGTGTGTGTGTGTGTGTACAGTCAGACCTGGCAATCGTAATCGATTACAATCTTTGAAATAGCCATGTAATCGCAATCGTAATCGATTACGTTTATAATGTATATTAATGTATACATTGATAATATATATTATATTTATTTATTTATTACCCATATGGTCTACAATAAACGGTTACATAAATGACGTATTTTTCCCATGTAATCTTTACTGCCTGGTTCATAACAATACCTTGAAAACTGTTATAGCACACTACTGACGTCACGAGTTGCTATAGCAGCTTCCAGCTTGAGACAGTCGAGGTTTCGGAAATTGACATCAATCCACGTCACTGTATTTGACATCGCTTGGTGTTATTAACATCGACTGTGAAGCGATTACAATCATATTTAACGTTTGTTCAAAATCATAGCTTGTGGATAATAAATAAATTATAACATTCGCAGGAGTGCCATTCGAAATTTATGAAATTCGTTTGGGAATTGTTTTATACCGCTCGCTTTCGCTCGGGGAATAAACTAATTCCCAAACTCGTTTCATAAATTCCGTATAGCGCTCATGCAATAATGTCTCTCTCTCTCTCTCTCTGTGTGTGTGTGTGTGTGTGTGTGTGTGTGTGTGTGTGTGTGTGTGTGTGTGTGTGTGTGTGTGTGTGTGTGTGTGTGTGTGTGTGTGTGTGTGTGTGTGTGATATTTGCACATTCACTGACATAGCATTTCCTGATTTGCACCGTGATCTGCACCCACACTCGGTTAGCTCAAATACAGCTCGAGGGGCGGGAAGTGTGTGACACGTCACTAAGAACATAAACTTCTTCTTCTACACTCCAGCCATTTTGTTCAATTGGATGAAGATCTCGGTAGCTGGATGTGTATGATTTAACACGCATGTAATTTGCGCGTGTCATATGGCAGGCCTTGAACTTAACGACGGCACTATCGGCAATTGTTGTAGCTGCAATATGAATTGCCGTCGATCACGGGCTTCACCGATGGCAGTTTTCTGAAGAGATTATTTTTGGTTTCTATATTTGTTGCAAAAGTTACCGATTTAACATTGCCATTGTCAGGCTCAGTGAAACATTTTGAAATTGCCGTTCGAAAACCACTCAACATTTATTGTAGCCAACCATTGTCAATTCAAGGTGCTCGATGAATGCCACTTGAAGGTCTAACAGCTTCCACATGGTTGGTTTTGTTCATCCTCTGAAGCACATCCATGATGTCAATGGTGAGAATTCCGTTTGCTCGACCTGTCGGCGTTATATCAATAAAAGATCAGATTGAACTGGTTAAGCCTTCTCATTGAATCATAGGAGGAACAAAATATAGTCCACATTACACAAAGAAAAAAAACAACTTATCTATATATATAAAGTCTAAAATATTAATTTATTTAAGCTTGTTTTTTAAATGGCAACGTGGTGAATTAGTAATTCAACAGAATTGTTTTAAAAAACGAGTTGTGGCGTCAAGCACATCTAGAAATGGTCTTGATCGTCATGCAAAAGCTGGCTAAATCAGTCTAGTGGACAAGACAAAGGAGTCTTTCCTGCACATTCATTGCCCGCACAATGTAACTCTATGGACTGGCTGAGCTTCAGAGCAGTAGTGATATTAAGTCGGTCCAGACCAGCTTGATCTTGACTCAATCCAACCATCCCACTATGATCTCTTGCTCAAGGGTCTGGTCGGTTAACAGGTGAGAGAATAATAGTGTCTGGCACGAGTCCTTTTGTAGACGGTGGTGCGGGGTTTAGATCAGTCGGTTAAGTTGCCACTTGGGATACTTGCGTCGCAGGATCGAATCACCTCTGTGGAAATATTCAACTGATTAGGTTTTTTCTCGTTCCAACAATTGCACCACAGCTGGTTAAAGGCCGTGGTATTTGCTTTCCTGTCTGTGGGAAAGTGCATATAAAAGATCCCTTGCTGCATTAGGAAAATATCTAGTACATGTAGGTTTCCTCTGATGGCTGCGTCTCAGAATTACCAAATGGTTGACATTCAATAACCGATGATTAATTACTAAATTTGCTCCAGTGGTGTGGATGGTTTTTGTGACACGAATCTCAAGCTCGCTCAAAGGATTGATTTTCTTGAGACGAGTGTCACTGTTTAATACTACGAACACTCTTTATCACTGATGTTAACTAGGAATATTTGTGAATTCAGAAATTAAACGATTTCTTTTTTGATGAACATTGTAGTCAAACAGGATATACATTCCTTCTTTTTACAGATGACGTCATTTCTCAGCAACGCAATTCGACTGGACCTCGACGTGACATTTTCTGAGGACTCTGCTGGGATTGATGCCATCAAGGTGGTCGGGAAAAAGAACAGTGGCTAGTGGAAAGACTTGATTAAATAATGAGTGTGTTTTACATTATTATACTCGGGAGCAGTTATTTTAATGGACACTACCATTGTTACATGTTTCCCACTAACAGGACATTTTAAACGACTGACATTACAATGTGTTTTTGATCGTCCTTATGTTCGTATTTCCTAATATATTTTACAATGGATTTTACTACAGACAAAATTATTTGTGATTCAGTAATGAAATAAGTAACTGAGTTATTTTTGGTTATTTTAATCTTTTAAAGGTAGACTAAACTCCAACAAGAGCCTTATGTCTTAGAAAGATGCATACCCGGACCACCAACACATACTGACACTTTAACAAATGAAAAACGCGTAATTTTAGAATTAATAAAAAACCGTGATTATTCCTGCTAACTGGGGGCAGCCATTTTGTTTCATTTTTGTGACGACCGGTGGTATAGCTTGGGGCGAAGTGACGTCAGCTCAGGTCCAACTTCTCTATTACGCACAGTGTAAACAAATGCTCTAATTTACGACAAGGCACTTCGCTTTCATCAACCTGACTTGTAAAACAACATAAATGACTTGATAGTATAATAAACTATTTAACTAAATATATTTCAATTTGCATCAATATAACGAAATGGAGTTATAGTATTTTTTTCTTTTAAAAAATCCAAAGAAAAAAAAGCATGTTATTAGGCCTATTGGTAGGATACGTTCGAGCAAAAACGACCATTCACGATACCCAAGTGATAAAATTTTGTCTTTTCTCTGGGACTACGTAATTGGTCAGTTTTGTGATTTTAGATAGGAAAGTCTACTTAATCAAGGGTTTTACAGAATTACTTACAGTAATAAAGCTGGTGAAGTCCATTATGATTTGAGGTTATCACACAATACCCTGTGATGTTAATAAAAGAGGCACGTCTTTTTAGTGTGTCTAGACACAGTGTCTAGGAACCGTCTAAATATACATCTGCCAATCAAGAGCCACAGGTACAGGCCACGGAAAGAAAAGACCAATTAAACAAGAAAACACTCCGACTATTATTTCAGTACGTGGGTTAATTTATATATATAATACAGTTTTTCAACACTTTGACAATGGTGGTTTATTTTGTATTGAAAAATAAACCACATATACACGTTGCTGTGTTACTGGGATATATATTATTACAGAACACTGCGATGCATCCGCAAAAATCAGGTATGTTTTGTTTCTTCAGTTCGAAGACTAATTCCTGACGTGACACGTTAGGTATTACGTAACCACCAACTCGCCAGAGGGCGTATTCACTGGGATGGTACAAAATGGCTGCGCCCGTTATATATAATAGCCGTCACATTTAACCGTTTTATTAATTAACTATGCGATTATACTTGTTGATATTAAGCAATAATGTGCATTATGTATTGTTGAATATGCACACCAGTCCAAAAGCCTTGCTTTAGCATTCCTTTAACGACCCAAAACTGAACTTTCTTGATGACATTTATTTTATTTTTCAATTGAAATAGTTTTTTGTTCAAATTTTTTATAGCGATTTGTTACTCTAAACACTGTTTATTTAAAAATATTTTAACCCATTATTTTCTTGGTGTTTAAAAAAAAATTAATCGAAAGATTTTCAATAAATTTTCATTAGTCAGAATCGGAACCGTTTTCAAAATCTACTACATCTAACGATAAAACCGTAGCACGTGATCAGGTACGTACCTCTGCATAAAACATAGTCGAATGGGCATTTGCCAAAATAGTGGCTGAGTCCATGAATCTCTATCTAGTGTGTATTGTGTATTTCCACTTCCGAGGAGAGCCAGGTCGATTTATCTATGTCGGAGAGTCGGGAAGGTTTAAACATTGATTCTTATGTAAAAATATGTGTAGATTTCAGATCTGCATCTTTTACTTGCCTAAACCTGTACGTTAATTGGGAATTTGCATACTTTTAATATGTCACGGTCAACTTGTGTTCGATCTGCTGTAACCCCAAAACAACAGTCCATAGGACAGACACCAAATTATAGCACCAGTTATAGGGGAAATTAAACTCTAAAAAATATTTAAAATTCTGATACTTAATATCCAAACTTTCCATTTTGACTTGCTGGATTTTCATAATTGGTCAATTTGACCTACATTTTCAAGGTCAAATGAAGGTCATTGTTTCTGAATATATAATATGCTGTAAATGACACAAATCATTGGTTTCTTTTAATTCTTTCCAATAATATTGATCAATAATAATCATATTATTACTTTGGTTTATATATATATATATATATATATATATATATATATATATATATATATATATATATATATATATACTGAAAGGAAAAAGAAACGTCGGGTCATAAATTGTGGAAAAATTCCTAAATAAGTGGGCGGATTTGTGTGGAAGTTGTACAAATAACTCATTGTGTTATTGTGCATTATACCCTGAATCCACACTCAATGAAGTGTGATAGGGAGAGGTGTATGGCAAGACAATAAAAACCACCAAAAGCATGTGCAAAAGCATGATTCGGACGAAGTCGGGGGTACAACTCATACCACATTGTAGTGTTACCTGTTACAGAACACAATCCGATGCGTTATTTCGTAAAACTTTAATTGCCATTATGCCACGCTAGACCGAAGTTGAGAGGGGTCAAGCAATTTCACAGCTCATGCAAAGACAAGTTGCCGTGCAATTTGGTGTGAATGTTCGAACCATACAACGTCTTGTGATACGTTTACGGGTTACAGGAAAGGTTGCCGACCGTCGCCGGTCCGGGCGCCCACGTGTAACGTCACGCCGAGAGGACCGATCAATCAGGCTTGCGCATTTGCGCGATCGTCACCTTACTGCCACCGAATCTGCTCGCAACACCATAAGCACCCACAATCGTCCCATCCACCCCATAACTGTAAGGAATTTCCTATGGGTTGAAAACGCCTTTGGTGGTCATTGCTGGGAACTTGACAGCCGTCCGATACAGGGTGTGAGATCCTGGAGCCTCACGCCGTCCCTGCCGCATGTTGCAAGAGTGTGTAGGGACTTCCTTGCAGCGAACAACATCGTCCACCTCGATTGGCCCGCTTACAGCCCCGATCTGTCCCCCATCGAGAACTTGTGGGATCAGTTGGACAAGAAAGTGAGGAATCGTCCAAATCCACCCATCACCCTTGCCCAGCTCAGAGATGCCTTGGTAGACGAATGGAATAACATTCCAATGAGGAGTATGAATGCCTTGATTAATTCCATGGTCAGGGCAGCTACACAGGCACGGGGTGGTCACACACGGCACTAGTGAGACCAGTGAGACTAGTGGACTCATACACAGACTAACGAGAATTAAATGACATGTGACGAATACTAATGAATTGTTTCCATGAGTGTTTGATTTCAATTATAGGGGGTACCCTCATTTGCAATCTGATTATGTTGCCATTTTCTTTCACATTTCAATAAAAAAAATGACAGTATTATCATTAGTGTCCGTCCTTCATAGATATGTAGTAAAATTGTACATATCTTGTCATACAATTTGATCTGCTGGCTTTAAAGTTGACCCGACGTTTCTTTTTCCTTTCAGTATATATATATATATATATCCATTACACATCTAGTAGGTGTGCTTCCTGGTTGAGATTTCATGGGCAGATTCATAATTTAACGAAAGGGGGAGATGTTTAGGAAAAGATTACGTCCACATTTTGGGGCATGGTTTGTTAGAAATGGGTACCCATGTTTACAAGGTATGGTTTATCGTGAGGGTAGGTGCGATTTACGGTGAGGTTCCCACACAAAGGTGACATTTAAAGGTCATTTGGGTGTCATTTAAGGTTATTTAGGGTCAAATTAGTGGAAGTTAAGGTTTTTTTACATTTTTTGTTCCAGATTTCCAAGTTACATACTACTACGGTGGCTGGGAAAGGACATTACATAAAAAAAAATTCTCGATCGATCGACTGACTAACTCGATCGATCAAATTTACTATCTTGATCGATCGACTTTCGAAATCGAGGCTTTCCGTCAAGATGGACGATCGGGATACCGTTATAGGTTGACTATACCAAATAATATCCCACAGGCAACAATGTTAACATTTGTTGTTAAAAACACTATATGCAATATATCAACCAAACTATTACCCACAAACATCAGTACCACAGCTAAAATATACTTATGACATTCATCTAGGTAGGGGTGAGACGTAGCCCAGTGGTAAAGCTCTTGCTTGATGCGCGATCGGTTTGGGATCGATCCCCGTCAGTGGGCCCATTGGGCTATTTCTCGCTCCAGCCAGTGCACCACGACTGGTACATCAAAGGCGGTGGTATGTGCTATCCTGTCTATTTGACGGTGCATATAAAAGATCCCTTGCTACTAATCGAAAAGAGTAGTCCATGAAGAGGCGACAGCGGGTTTCCTCCCTCAATATCTGTGTGGTCTTAAACCATATGTCCGACGCCATATAACCGTAAATAAAATGTGTTGAGTGCGTCGTTAAATAAACCATTTCCTTCCTTCCTTCATCTAGGTACACTGTCCAACACAGAAATACAGGGCACTACATGTACAGGTCATTTTTCTTTTCTCAAATTGGAAAAGAACTAATCCCCATTCCCTTTGTACTACCAATTTGGTCGGGATAATGTAAGCAGATATGTACCGCACGTTTCACCATGGCTAAAAGCCACCTACTGTTCACATCTCTCAAGTAAACCCATTGTTGCAATAGCTAAGGCAACTACGTATTTGTTCCTAGCAGATATTATGATCCATCTGATATGCTGATATGCATCGAATGGATAGAGGGGCATGCAGTGGTTAGCCTCATATGGACATATATGAACACATTTTTTGTCGGACAAAACAGTCCTGTCATATATTGTAATTTATTACCCATATGGGCAGTGAGATGCGGGTGAATATATTTTCTATCTTTCCCATGGTGTTGTCAGTCACTCACATTTCCCTAGGGAAAGATATAGAGATTATTAAACGAGCTTGTGTGTCGTATTGATTTTACGAAATGAGTGTTAGGATGTTTGTATTGCCCGAGCGAGAGCGAGGGTAATACATGAATCCTGATAAGAGTTGACGTCATGACGTTAGTTTGGTGACGTCATCGGTTTCCTTGACTGTCGTCTCTCGTTGATGAGATTTTACAAAACATTTAGCTCCACCAGTGTTCAGTTTTTGTTGAAATCGTTTAAGCAATTTGTTCTTGTTAACAATTAAACATGCTCCAAACTAATTTCTTTGTAGTTCATTCACTTCCCACTAGAAACATCAGTTCATTACGAATGTGACCTATCTTGCTTACATTTGATTTGTGTACCTAAAGATAGCTTTTTACGTCATAGCTTTTCATCCGTAACGTTATCAGTTTCCTCATACTTTCAAATCTTGTATATTATATAGTTTGTGTCATGTATGAAGTTTAAAGTTTAAGTTTCTAAACTATTTGCACTATGGGTAATAAATACAATAAACCACTCGATACTCGTAAGTTATTGTCTATGTGTTTGCCTCTTGGAGAGGGGCCAGCAATTAATGTCATCAATGCATTTGTAAGGAAATATGTGGATGAAATGGTTGTTTCTTTTGTGACTCAAAGTGGGTTGTCCACAACCATGGCACTGTCTGGCGTGATTTCAGACTGTCGTTTTCGTGTATGTCATATCCACTATCCACATTCACTGTCTTTTTTATAATGAACGGAAGATACATTTTCTGTGCATGATATTTGCTTCCGACACAGACATAGTTGTCTTAACTGTAGCAAAAGCGAGTAAACTTCAGGGGTATGAATTGAGGGTGGCCGTTGCCCATGGTAAAAACGTGGTACACACAGGAACCAGCCATCGCGAATAAACCGGGAAGACACAGGACATAGTGATGACTTCTACTTCAGGCAATTTCCAGATGAGGAACAGTCCCTGCCTTCAGTGGGATAAAGATAAAGACGAAGAGTGCCTGGGATGTCTGGAAATCCATGCCACAGCTTTGACTACTTATTTAACCAAACCATTTAGTAGAGAAAGGACATGCACAATATATAATGCTTTGTTGTGTTTTACAGCAAAACTTCACAATTTCTAAAGTAAATGAAGCCAGGTAAATTTGTTTGCATATCGGAATCGCCAGATAGAAAACATTCCAACTAGTCAAGCTGCCTTGCTTCAACATATCAGATGGGTGTGTACCAGGGAAATACATATAGAACAGGTTTTCACTGCATGACGAATCTTGTCATCACCAACAGACTTGGCTTGGAAAACGAAAATGAATCAGACGTGTCCTGTATGAAACACACTTTTGAAGGTTTCAAAGGACTGTCCGGAACTAATCAAATGTAAGATCTAAAAAGCAAACTGTACGGACGGTGAAAATAGCAAAAATCCAACTCAAGGCACGCATCTGTGTTTCTGTGTTGGATAGTCTGCCTATATAAATGTCATAAGTGTATTTTAGTTTTGGATGACTATGGCAAAGTAAACTGTATTAATGGCACAGCAAGTACGAAGCCGTAGATATAACGGGATGATTAGAAGTCAAATGTTCATTATTGATTCAATTACCTAAAAACCTATTTTTATACAAGTCACATTACCGTAATTTGTGAAAGACTGCTCCATATCTTCCATGAATTGGGAATTCTTGGGCACCGTCCGTGCAATATGGTTTGCAGATCTTGCCTTTAGTTAGTTCCGGACAGTCATTTGAAGTCTTCAAACTTGTGCTTCATACAGAGCACCTCCGATTCATTTTCTTTTCCCAAGCCAAGTATATTGTATTGGTGATGGCAAGATACGAGTCCCCAATTTAAAATGAAACAATTGCTATGTCTCAATATAAGATAACCGTGTAGGCATATAGCGTAACCATTCGTGTATTACTGTAACAAATCTAGAATTTATCAGCTGTATTCTTGGCAATGTCAATTTGTAACATCAGTGCTGTTGTTGTTGTTGTTGTTGTGGGTTTTTTGTTGTTGTTGTTGTTGTTGTTGTTATTGTTGTTTTAGTCGCAGTTCTAGTTTCAACCCGTGAAAATGGACACAAAGTTTGGTTAATTTACAAACTTTACCACATTTGGATAAAGTTAAAGTGAAATAAGAGTCTGTGATATTGAAACGGGGAAATATCCTTAAACACATACTTAGAGCTTGTCTCAATAACCGTTATTTCTCAGAGGTATGTTGGCTTTTCACAAATACAAACACCAGAATGATCAAAAACATTTTAAAACAATACAATAAAATCTAAGTAATGTCTGATTTCAATTATCAAAACCAGTTCTAACTTCTAATAGTGACAGATACGTATTAGTATTTACAAAGTAGGGTCTGTCGCTTTAAATGTGTTGTTGACACCTTCGTACAGTGTAGGTGTATAGCGTGATGCTACCTTTACAAACGGACCATGTGAAAGACCAGGTGTTTGTCTCATGCCCATTGGCCACACGTGTTTGATCGCTATACTGATTAAATCGTCGAGCTTGTAATTTGGATCAACGCTGGTGGGTTAATAGCCCGTTACAGGCACCATAAGAGAATTAACACTTCACGTGTTTGGTAAATATAGTCATTTGTCATTCGGTTTATGTATTTTAATAAGGTTGTCCCCCCCCCCCCCCCCCCAGTTAATATCAAAATATTTACTGATTTCCAGTATTGCTTTAGGTTTTGTGTATGTGTTCAATTGTGTTTTTAATAATATAATCTGTACTGGGTTGTTGTTAGTTGTTGTTTTTCATGTGTGTGTGGGGAGGGTTGTTGTTGTTGTTGCTGTTGCTCTTGGTGGCGGTGGTGGTGGTGGTGGTGGTGGTGGTGGGGTGTAGCGTTGTCATCCATGAACACTGATCTGACTGCCAAACGTTGCTTATCAAAATGAGAAAATAACAGCAATTGATAGCGTTGCCTATTAAGATTTCCTTGAACCGTAATGAGATACCATTTACAATCATGTAAAACGTATCCCATACCATTCATTACAGAGATTCCACCAAAAGTGGTGGTATCCAGTATGTTTTGGCAGTGTAGGCGGTGTTTGGTGGTTTCTACACACGAATTCTACCGTCATTTACAGAAGCAGAAAGCGACTTTCCAGACAGTGGATATTTTGTCATGGCTCTAGATTCCATCTCGTTCGTTTTTGACACCATGACAAATGTAATGCTCTAAGTCGCGGTGTCAGAACGGGTCGTTTGATTGGCTTTCTGGCTCGGCATCCAGTTGTTTTAGCCGTTTCTTAATGTTCTCGTAAATATGGCCCTATTTGGTTACTAGTTGGCTTTCGGGAACCTGCTGGAGGCAAAAAGAAAACGCCTAACCAATATCA